>NC_054534.1:12878192-12988192 GCF_017654505.1 Polyodon spathula
TAACACCACACAATCATCATCATGCAACACTTTAAAGATAAGTACTAATTCCAAAGCAATGCCAGTATACAACTTTAAGGTAGACAGTTTTTCTTACTGTAGTTTTGTTGATCAAAATATTTTTGAGTTTGAATATAAAAGACTGTATATTATTACATTTTGATTTGATTTAATTCCTATACAGTAAATTGTTCTTTAAAAACGTTCCTCAATTGAACAAGGATTAAATGAGCCTGGTTCACCACGACACATGCAGTTTGCAGGCAACAGACCATTGCTTTGGGGATGGGTACAGATACAGTACTATATGCAGACACAGCTGGGGAGTAACGCATTACATGTAAAGCATTACTGTAATCTGATCTGATGTCAGTAACTTGTAGCTGTGATGGTTCCTTTTTCAGACATTTTATGTGAAAAAATTACAGTCACGTTTAGTTACATAAAAAAAGAAAAGGACTTATTCATAACATGGAATTCAGAAAGCACTTCATCAGTGCAAGTCAAACCTTACATGTCACATGATAACATTATCTTGCTAGAAAATGGCATCTGAGGAGGGAACAAGTTGGTTCAATAGCTGTTGTCTATTGAAAGTACACCCCCTTGAACTTTTTTCATGCATTAAATGAGGATTTTTTTTCCACTTATCTACACACCATATTTCACATTATTAAAGGGAAAAAAAGCTTTTATTGATAAAAAAAAATGATATATAAAAAATACAAAACTGAAAGATCATAACTGGATAAGTCTCCATCCCTTGCGTTAATGGTTTTTCTTGAGTAATGGCTTCCTTCTTGCCACTCTACCATACAGGCCAGATTTGTGGAGTGCTTGGGATATTGTTATCACATGCACACTTTGACCAGTCTTGGCCATAAAAGCCTGTAGCTCTTGCAAAGTTGCCATTGGCCTCTTGGTAGCCTCTCTGATGAGTCCATCTTGCACAATCTTCCAGTTTGAAGGGACGGCCTGATCTAGGCAGGGTCTTGGTGGTGCCATACACCTTCCAGTTCTTAATAATCTTCTTGACCGTGCTCCAAGGGATATTCAAGGCCTTTGATATTTTTTTATACCCATCCCCTCTATGCCTTTCAACAGCTTTGTCCCGGAGTTCTTTTGAAAGAGCCATGGTGTTCATGGTTGAGTCTTTGCTTTGAAATGCACTACCCAACAGAGGAAACCTACAGGAACTGCTGAATTTATCCTGAAATCATGTGAATCACTACAATTTAACAGAGGTGGAGGCCACTTAACTTGGTGTGTGATTTTGAAGGCGGTTGGTTACACCTGAGCTAATTTAGGGGTGTACACTTATCCAACCAAGCTATTTCAGTTTTTATTTTTAATAATTTTTCTACAAATTTCTAGAATATTTTTTATCACTTAAAAGTTGTGGGGTGTGTGTGTGTAGATAAATAAAATATATATATATATATATATATATATATATATATATATATATATATATATATATATATATATATATATATATATATATATATATATATTTCTAATGCATTTTAATTCCAGGCTATAAGACAACAAAAGGTGAAAGTTTTGAAAGGGGGTGTATACTTTCTATAGGCACTGTATATATCTAGTAATGTTACTCATTACAATGTTGTTCAAGTAACTTGAAACTGTAATGGGTTCTTTTTTTAAAAGTAACTTCCCCACCACTGCATGCAGGTTACATCTTTCCATGAATCATAAGAGACTTTGTGGTGCAGTGATTAAAGAAAAGGGCTTGTAACCAGGAAATGCCCGGCTCATTCACTGACTCACTGTGTGACCCTGAGCAAGTGATTTAACCTCTTATGCTCCATCTTTTGGGTGAGATGTTGTTGTAAGTGACTCTGCAGCTGATGCCCAATTCACACAAAGTAGGCTCTGTAAATTGCCTTTGATAAAGGTGTCTGCTAAATAAACAAACAATAATCCACAGGCAGTGGCGCTGGAACAATTTTTAGAATAGGGGTGCTGAAAGCCATTGAACAAAACTGTAACCTCTGTATACGATGGAAGCCATGCGACCAGTTGCTGTTATGTCAAACATGTTAATAAAACAAAGGCAGCATGAACACCTGTTTATCTATTTAAAAACAAAATAAAATCTTTAACCACAGTCCTTGCTACAATGTTTACAACACGATTACCATAAAACTTTTAGAGCAAACAAATAAAATAAAGTAACATATACTGTTATCATCCACTTAAATACATACTGCAGTTTAGAAAGGTTTGCTTGTAAAAACGGGTTGACCAGTTGTATTTTATTTACAACAGTCATTGCAGACAAGGACTGCTGTAATGGAATGGACAACTAGTGCATCCAGAATGTTACTGTATACGTGTGTTTTTAGTGTTGCTCCACAAAGCAGCACCCGCAGTTTTGGGGCATTTGTGACAAGCTGATTTTAGCATGTGATTGACCAGTGATTATATTATATATATATATATATATATATATATATATATATATATATATATATATATATATATATATATATATATATATATATATATATATTATATATTCTTTTTAGTGCGATCCAACTACTAACCGACTCTCATCTGATTGCAACCGTGCGATTTGTAAAATATCCCACCCCTGTTGTGACAGTCAACGCTAGTTGGTGTATTATCATTTGTGTTCAAAAGCCATGTAAAAAGCTGCAGTGCACCACACACGCAGCTTTTAAGATTCACGAAACTGGGCGATTTATCATTGAGCCAGTAGGTGCACAGCAACCCTGTACTTTAGCCTGGGGATGCATTGCACCCCAGCACCCTTAGTCCCCACGCCACTGCCCACTGATGCTGGTTTGAAGAACTTCTATTCGCTGGAAATTACTCCCAACTACTTTTTTTTATTTTTATTTTTATTACTTTTTTGGCAAATACATTCATGCAGCATTTGAACACAATAAATGATATACAAATCCAAACTGATCCAAGGAGAAAGGGTTAATCAAGACAGCAACAGAAAAAACATGTTTACGTCATCACAAACTGAAGAAATTAAATATATTATGCACTGAGCAAGAACAGCAGACAACTATGCGAACATCAATCTCAAAAGAGGGTTTAAAACACACTATTAAAACTCATTTGTTGTTCTGCTTAAACCCGTGGCAGTTTAAATTGATTTTTGTTTTGCTAAATGGTTTAAACTGTATTTAGTAAATGCAGTGTCACTATGAATTTACTGTGACATTACAGCCCTTTCTGTAATCTCTTAGCCCTACTTTCACTGGTAAAGTAGTAGAACCCTTTATTATAGTTTGCATGTATTATTTGTAATGAACCTTTAGCTCAAACTCACGAAGCTGAATGCATTCTAAAGGATGTCTTCTATAAATGCTCATCCATGCTGCTTGAATTTCTACTGGTACTGCCCGTTATCACTTACCAGGGCCTATTGCAGTGAGTAGCTTTTCTTATTCCGCTTACCTACCTTCTAGATGATACTTTTACACCCTCATGTTTTGCTCATACAACAGTGGCCATAGTTCTCTCTGAAGCTATACGTACATTCTTCTGCATGTACCCATTAATTGTACAGTACAGAGCACAGCTCTGGTAAGTAGTCTTCAGTTACTAATGTATCAGTGCAATTAATGCCATAAAGCGCACTACAGTGACTTAAACTAATGTGTGTCTCTCCACAGACATTTTCTAGAGGCATATTAGCCAAATGTTGTTTTCTTTTTATGTTTGAAAAGCTTTTATGATAATTACCTGAAATATTTTTCCGTTAATATGATAAAGCACTGTAAATATGCAGTAAGATGCAAAAAAAGGTATTTTGCTTACTTAGCTTTACTCATGTAGTATTTGTTTTCATAGTTTAGTTTGCTCTACGGTTCATCTTTCACACTGTAATAGTATTATACTAACACATTTAAACCTGTTCAAGATGTTGCAAAATACAAAGCTCGTCCTGAAACAGAATATCCTCACTTTTTGGTTCCTCTTTTACAACTGTATGTTTACCTCCTTGTTGGTCAGCAACACAAAAACATACAGAGCACTGTCATGGCTTCTTCATAATTCCAGCTTTTCATAAAACATTTATCATATATAAATTAATCTGCAGTGGGGAAAACAAAATATAAGACAATATAGTTAAGCTATTTTAACAAGCAACCTCACTTCAATAAAATCCTGTTCTTTCAATTTGCATTGTAAATTTCACTGACCTTGATTGGACGCGAGCCGAATTAGGCATTGACATGCAGGTGCAGATGTACTAAGATGGGCCAGTCACAGGGCAAATATATCGCAATTAGCATTTTCCTTGTGACAATTCGCAAAGTAAACATTTTGTCGTATGTACTAACAGAAAATATGTAAATAAAGTTAGCTGCAATATACTAATTAAAATATTTTTTTGCGTCATCTTAGCGCGGTATTTAGCATTGCGAGAGTCGTATGACTTTAGATCAGAATGTTTCTATGAAAAAGCTTTTCATAATCATACAGTTGCCCCCCCCCAAGGCCTCTAAGTACACCCTGCTTTTAAGGAAAAATAAGCATTTGACTGTTCGCCTCAAAGCACAACTGGTAATGCACAAGAAAAATCGGACTTCGGAATGCCAGCAAAGATTGTGACTGTTTAAAACCTGCTTTCAAAGGTTCTTAGCAAATTGATGCAATTTTAAATGTTGCAATTGCCCGCAGCTTTAATGTATCTCTGTAACAAAGTGCCCGCCCCTGTGTATATTGTCTGTTATGTGTTGCGTGTGGTGTGTTTAAATGTTGGTGTATAGACATTGGTACACGGGATATAAACGGGTCTGTGTAACACGAGTGTTTAAAAATGTATATGTGTATTTAGGCACGAGGATTGCACAGCACTTCACGTGCAAGTAAAATGTAGTAATATGTGAGCACGGGGAATTGCACTTTATTAATTCACGTGCTGGGATTCAAGTGAATAATTAATTGTTAATTGAATCCCAGCACAATAGTATATATAGATGCACGTTGTCACATACTGGGGTTGGGTGTTTGGTGAGCGGAGAACGGGATTGGAGACGGAGGAAATTAGTAGTAATAATAATAATAATAATAATAAGAGAAAGTATCCGCTCACCGTGTTTGTCAGTGTCTGTCCGTGCACCGTTTTGTTAAGTTTAGTCTGTTTTTGTTTGTCTATTTATTTTGGCGTAGAGTGCCGTGTCCTGTGTTTTTCGTGTTTGTTTAAACCTTTTATTTGGTATTAAACCGGCGCCAACAGGC
Organism: Polyodon spathula; assembly: GCF_017654505.1. NCBI lineage: Eukaryota > Metazoa > Chordata > Actinopteri > Acipenseriformes > Polyodontidae > Polyodon > Polyodon spathula. The sequence goes on from NC_054534.1 coordinate 12,883,443, forward strand.
GTCTTCATCATTTCATTTCATCCGTCCTGTGTTTTGTGTATTTCATTACTTTTCCTGGTTCTGACGCCGCCCACTTCGGCCGTCTTTGTGACAATCTCATTATAATATGTGAGAACCCTCATTTGCACTATTTACACGCCATGTTTGCAAATTTATGCAGGAACGCCCATAATTACATATTCATCTAAGGCTGAACCACAAAGCAAAACTGTTGCCACAAAGCATTCCCTAAGAAGTCACTAGAAGTATACATTTCACTCTAGACTTCCAACTAGTTTGCAACTGGTTTATGACTATTGCAACAGCGACAACACTTTAGTACATCTACCCCTCAGTATCTTAAAAATGCATATGGGTCTTTACCAACAGGAAAACATTTTTAATTAAATAGTTCACAGTGATCATGTTGACAGACACTCACTACAATTGTTCAGTTTATAAAATCAATAGTTATTTTCCAAATTGGGAGGCAAGAGTTGTTATGAAGTAATCAGACCCAATGTAACAGATAAACCTTCAAAAACAAGAGACTGCAATACTTTTTGCCAAACCTCAGTTACTAAGAAACACACAACTACACACACATTAGTAAACACGGCAATTATTTGACAATAATTTAACAATAATAGCTACAAGGAGGAAGGAGGCATCAAATGCAAAGCAAGTCATCCTTTGAAGCTTAGCATTAATATGCTCATTTCATACTTGGTTGCAAGCAACTTCATTGCATGAATAATGCATGGCATATAATTAACATGGTGCATTAATAACCATACACTCCATCTATATGGCCCTCTCATTTTAGCCATGACTGTGAGTTATTTATATACAGTGTCTAATGACATACAGGGCACTCAAACAGTTAGGCCAGTCTTGAAATGCCTTGGAGGAGGGTAGGCTCAAGGATCTTGATCTTGTTTCAAAACTGTCATGACTGAGAAAGTGTATGCAATGCTTGTGAAGTTACAGATGTCCGTACAAGTGAAAAATCTGACCTGGCTTTTAAACCATGTCTATGTCAAGATCTGGTATGCATGTTGTTTATGCCCAGACAAATAAACCACTTTAACCACTATTGCTAATGGTCTTTAACTTGGATCTAATGTTACCATTGCAATCAAAAGATCCTTCAAGTACTGTCTGTTTACACCTTTGTAATCCATCTCAACCAGTTTGCCCTAGTTAGAAAAGCACTGCTCAAATAGCACTGCCCTGGAATCTACAAATGAATAGCAAAGGTTAAGGTTTTCTTTTTCAGGTACACAATGGAAGCAAGAAAGAAGCTAGTTTGTTACTCCTATGTATTTCTAGACTGAGGAAAATCTGCACAATTACCATATTCCTTCGAATTTAAGTCACACTTTTTAAACTAATATTTTCTTCTCAAAAATGTTCTGGGCCTTAAATTCAAGTATAGTGATGTGTGCATTAAAATAGCCAACAAAAGCCCCAGTATGCAAATATAAACGTGACTAACTGCCGAGAAAAGATGAACAAAAAAGTCACTGCCCAATCTTGAATCATCTGTGACATTCAGGCAGCCATTAGAAAAAAAAAAAAAAGTGTCATAAGCTTTCTGAGGAATTCGAAGAGAATGTTTACAATTTCAGCGTTTCGTTATTATGCTTTGTGAGCATACAGCCGTAAACTGCCTCCTTACATCATTTTCGTATATGCGTAATTGAGGCTGTGTCTTTGTAAATGCATCTTTATTTGATATTTTGTTTCCCTCAAATTGAGGGTGGGACATTTGGGCTGCGTCTTAACTTCGAGGGCGTATTAAATTCAAAGGAATATGGTACTTTTAACACTATCATCAGAAACATGGAAATGTGGACATACACCATATCATTAACTGTCAGGGGAAAGTTGTTGATTCTGTATTTTGGAAAATTGCTGGATGATAGCTTCTAAAGACCCAATTTGTGGTCCAGATTTGAGACATGCGGAATATAAATATACTAGTTTAGTATCTTTACAAAAGTAGCTGTTCAGCAATAAACTGACACCAAATAGCCACATGTTTGTGTCACGTGACAAGCAGAACAAACAGAAAAACTCCTGTATTTCATAATGTCAAACTCAGTAGTCACCTTGAGTCTTTTTCTTAGCACATACTCTGCGTTACAATCACAGTTGCTGGTTCTAATGTGAAATGCATGACATGCAACCAAAGTTGTTTTCAGGCTTCTTTCCAAAGCCACTTTGTTCAGAAAGTAAATAATATCTGATACTTTACTATAGTGTCATAAATGCTGTACCATGTAAGCCAACTTATAACTGACCACAGTAGCTGAGCAGATTTTTATGCAACTATCATTCACTTTTTTCCTTTTAATAAAAACAGCTAGATTTAATCCTCTATATATTTTAATAGACCAGTAATAGTACAATCAGTGATAATGTGAGCTTTCCCACACTGCCTAAGTGCCCAAGTAGTATACACCAAGCCTGCCTTCGAGGGACCTCTGTTAAGCAGTGAGGAGGAAGTACATTCTCCATGTCTATTCAATTACTGGCCTCCTACTTTAAGAAAGCTGGTCATCACAGTGTGAATTGTGCCGAATCGGGTAGTAGTTTAATAATGTGGATTACTGTCAACCAAAGTATAGGCCACCAAATGTTTTTAACTTTTAACCTGCACTATAGAGATATAAAACCATGACCCAAAGGTGAATGGCCAGTACTGTTCATGAGCAGTACCATGTCCATTCTCCCTGCAGAGAAATGTTCTTGTTGACCTGGACACAGACGGATTAAGAGCTATTGCTTTCTGTAAACCTTTACTTGCACCCAATTAAGTGTTAAACCTACCATGGCACTTATATTTCTGCACTGTGTTCAGACTAAATTGCCCAGAACCATCTTTTACAAAACACAGTGACCCAGTCTGTCACTACTATTAAATGATTGCAGCTCTAATGTAGTCTTGTCAACGACAATATTTTTTATGGCCAAACATTAATTTGCTTCTATCTATCCTGTATTACTTTTGCAATGAATCAGAGGTATCATTTCAATTCATTATTCTAGAAGGTTGAAATATTCAGTGTTTTTGGAGGACAGCTATAAATCTTCTTTGTTTACCATCACTATTTCCAATGCAGTTTTCTGAATTGTATTTAAGTGCTAAAGTTTGGCATCCTATACATTTTTGTTTTGCAGCCATAAGTATGGATCAGGAGGCAGGAGTTGGGCCCCTCCCCTATTTTGTCCCACCAATAATATCTGCAAATCTCCCTATTTAAATCCAAATTCATTCCCATATTCTATGTCTTGCATTTTTTGTTTTCTCCATTCTCCTTTCCTCCTGCACTGTGCGGCTCCACCCTTGCAATGGTATCCATCTGCGGGCAAGTGAAGCTCACTTCCCAGCCTTAGAGGCCAGTTGGTTTGGTCTCAGCTCCACGAGGGTGGCTGTCTGCAAACCAAGGGGATACCCTGTACTCCTACCTAAATCATAAAGCACTTCTCTCCTATTTTCACTCCCCGAGGTTCTTCCTCCATGTAGCCTTTGCTCTTGTCCCTTGAATTAACAAAATGTTTATTTTTCCTTGGATTCAAAAGTAGGAAAAACACTCTTCCTTAATGACGTCAATATTGTTAACTTATTTTAAATGTTGGCAGTCCTTTATCAACTTTGAATTTACATAATGACTGAACACATATACACTTTATAATGGAAGTAGGTAATTATTTTTACAATTCCATGTAATATAAAATTTTAAAATAAATATAGCAATGACACTGATTACAATGGAAATGAAAAATATAAAAAGCAGAAATATGTAATAACAAGTTTTGAATTACTTGCCTTCAACTCCAAAGAGAGAATGACCGATGAATCACAATAAATATATTCCCTCTAGCGATGGATACGAAAAAGTTATTAATCTCTCAACACTTGTATTAATCTTGTTAATAAATGGCTGTAACAATAAAGGGTCTTGATTTGTATTAAACCAACAATAATTAACAGGAAGTGGAAAGTTTGTAGTTTAGGCAATAAAAGTGTATTGTATGAGGAATAAACATTCTTTTTTTAATAATAATTAATTTTATTGTTAAAGGTAGTTGAAGCATGACATTACAAAATATTATTTTAATAATTCAACCTTGGCTGAAGAGGGGATATATTGTGATCAAAGCCAATTATCATGTTTTTGGCAAACATAAATGACATTTCAATTTAAGAAATTCATGCAAAATAGGTGATTGTGCAGAACAAATATATCAGTCTGATTGTGAAAATGTACTACAGGATATTACAATTGTACCTTATAGAATATTCAATGGTTCTGACCTCTGCATGGGCACAATACCAATAGTATTACAATCTCACTGTATAAATCATTTAACTAGCTCTTTGGTCAAGGTTTATATTACACAACATGAATGCCTGTTTATTTGAAAGGCTCTAACAATAGTAATTAATGGTGAGCATATTGAATATGCAGGTCACTTGTTAATGGTTTCAATGTTTCACCAAACCCTGTAGAAGTTTATACTTTGTATGTTCTTTTTATGTATAGGAATCCAGTTGTAGCCAGTCTACACCAACATATCTGTGTGTGCAAATAAAAAGACACAGTACTGCACAGCAGGGGTCAGTAAAATGTCTGTACAAGGACACGCTTGTCCGTGCCAGTGAATAAGTCTAACGCACACACAAACGTAAGTGTACAGAATTTCCTTTTTGTTTGTCCGTTGCCAAGATGTTTTTTTTGTTTTGTTTTGTTTTTAAATGTCCTTCACCACTTGCCATGGTGCCGACCCTTGCTGAACAGGACATACAGTTTTCCAGGCAGATAGCAACTTCCCTGGTGATGGAGTTTGGGGTCATCCTCTAAGGAAGTAGAAAAAGAGATTATCTCAAATTATTCACCATTATTGATAGCTGTCCATCTGGAAAGGGCACTGGCAGATAACAGCTCCAGTCATGCCTGGCCAAGCAGAAGTCAATTTGACAAAAGAAGATCTCCTTCTGGAAACCGATGACCTCAAACCCCACATTCCAATATTGTTCAGTTACAAGAGTAACCAGAATGAATTATTGGTATAAGCATTTTGTACAGACAGTCAACCAGAAAATGATGTATCTTCAAATGTTGTTTTTATTTAAAATGACCTTATTATTCTGTGGTGTTTGTAATTATTCTGAGTGGTTCAACTCTGCCACTTACAATTAAGTGTGGAAGGTACAATAAAATATGACTAGCCCAGTCATTCTGTTGCTAGAATGAAACAAAATGAGAACTAGGAGAAAAAAAAAAGTATCTTACCATAGCACTGAATATGAAAGAATGACGCAACAGTAGAGGTCTGTCTTGATCTAAATAGTGTCAGATCTTAAATCTCCACCCCAGTGGCAGCTCATCAGAGGAGACAGAGGGGGAACTGCCTACTCAAAAATGTTTGCATAAATAAGCCAATTTATTTAATTATTGATATGTAAATATAAAAATTAATACATAGCTTTAACGCAGAGGCAACCATCCGCATTCTCCACTCAGTCACCACTGTAAATTCAGAGGAGGCAGATGAGCTCTTGTCTTTGTTGTAGTTATGATTACCATGTCTATTGCCAATCATATTCTTCCATTTCTTCAGCTGGCTTACATGGAACATGCCTCCCCTCCCCTTTTACCTGTTATAGCCAATCACTGGGCATTTTCCATCCCACACTGATGACCTTGGATACCAATACTGATGACAGTGAAAGGAACAAAGCATTGTTTAGAACAAGGGTGTCCAATCCTTGTCCTGGAGGGCCTGTGTCCCTCCTGCTTTTTCTTCCAACTGTACCCTAAATGCCTTAATTGGGCCAACTAAGAGCTTAATAGAAGCTTAGTTGGTCCATTTAAATAATTTGGGGTACAGTTAGGACAAAAACCAGGATTATAATAAACAGTACTGTTTCTGTAATGCACTTGATCTGGAAACAAGTTTCATATGTACAGAATGGTATATCATTATTTTGTTGGTAATTTATTTAAGTATAGTCTTTAATGATTTTCACTGCCCTCACAGTCCAAACCAATGGTGCACAGTAATTCTTCTATACTAGCACATTACATGTCTACTGCATTCAAAGAGTCATTCATGTCTTTAAACATTTATTCATGAGATATCCAGTCATACAAAGAAGAAACTTTTTTTCTTGACCAACATTTCAACAAGAAGAGTGTTTACCAGGGCATTTTGTGTTACTGTAATCCAAATGTGAATAGGTATTTATTTAACACAGAGGGTGTACAAGGGGGCAATTGACACTCATGCTCACATTGAATGTCCTTAAATTTCATACTTAAATTTGAAAAAATAAACTCTAGTTACTCTAGTGAGCCTAGGCTCTTTTCCACCAGAAAGCAAATTAATTTAGATATTCTGTCCCAGGAAGTCAAGATTTATAGCACAGAAGGAAGTTTCATTCAATGTATTATGTATATAGTGCTTCCTTAGAAAAATAAAGGCTTAAACTTGCAAGTGTAAAAGTAAACCCAATATTGAAAGTAAAGGCATGAAGTTTTTAGATCATGATTGCAATCATGCTGCTCCAACAGTGTAAAAAGCTACAGGTAAGATTACACTAGTGTTAATTGTAATCTTGGTTTCTTTTTTCCCTTTATTCACATATATACCTAATGGGCCTTGTTCATAAAAGTACTTGCTGACTGCGTAATAAAATGAATTTTGTTCAAAACTAACAAAAGTCATCCATTGCTAATCATAAAATGATCTAAGAATAAAGGCGACTGTTGCAAAGCACTTTTTGAATGGGTATGCAAGTAAATCTGCCTACTTTGTATTTTCGTTTTGTTTGGCAACACTGGCAAAATCATTTCCATTCGCACACATAAGATTTCTATTCTTAACTGACCCCCCCCCCCCCCCCCAAAAAAAAAACCTAAAGAAAGAGCACTGTAGGAGGACTGTAATTCTAGGATAATAATATTATATTATTATATATATTATATATTATTATATTATTAATAATATTATAAGATCATTTTGAAAACTTTTTGAAATATTAGTCTTACAAAATGAAATTGTCAACTATTATTATTATTATTATTATTATTATTATTATTATTATTATTATTATTATTATTATTATTATTGTGGGTAAGGAAATAAGTGAGCGCAGACAAGTACAAAATCAAACGTTGTTTATTCAGTCACAGTTACACACAGAACACAGAACACAGAATAGAGCACAGAAGCGCACACGCGCCTTTGCTTTTATACCCTAGATAACACGCGGCCTTGCACGTGTTGAGATGCACTAGCTAACACATGGCCTTACACTAGCTAACACATGGCCTTACACGTGTTCATGTACACTGTAACAATTTTGTGCGTGCTGTGCAAGTGAACAACGCTCTGCACCTGCAGAGTAAAAAACAACAATTATTAATAATAAATCGGGTGAGTTAAGCAGGGAATCAATCGGGTGAGTTAATGTTTATGAATCAGTGAAAATTTGGGCCTGCAATACCAAGCAGGCCCAAATTTCCCACCGACTGCATCAGCAGCACTAGTATATTGAATATTGTAACACTCCATGAAAACAGGTTCACACAGGCAATGTTCATCCAAACTGTTTATTATGTAAACAAAAGAAAAAGAAAAGAACTGCTGTCAGCCGTGGATCACAGCAAATAAATAATAATAATAATAAAATAACTGTCTATTCTCAGTCTCTCACTTGTTCTCTCTGCTTCACAGCGCTATTTCAAAATTATTATGCCAGAGAATTTCAAAATAGACAGTGTTAATCACAGGTATGTCAAACTGTATAACAGATCAAGTGTAGTAATAACATATGTCTTTAAGGAAATAGTCTGCCGGGGCTGTCGTTAGTTTAGACTTGACTGTAAAAAACGTTCAATAACTCCTAGTTATCGACAGCATTTTGCCGATGAAAACATTATGCTAATGAGGTAGTCTTTAACCTTACTCTCAATTTGTTAAAAACATGCCTTCATAGATAAAAATAATTGTGGCTTAAAGATGCATCTGAATTATCTCTTATGAATAGCAGCTGGTGTTAAATATGTGGCTATGGACGAAATCTGATCATGTACTCCTGTTTTCTCATTTTGGCAGGCGTTAACCCTTTATGAACAGACATCGGTGTTATGAACATGTTACAAGGATACCTGTTAAATACAGCATCATTTTTTGTTGCATTTTAATAAAAACAGTGTTTCCTTCATTTCATGTACAGAAAAATGTATCTTATTATAGAATTAAATTATAGAATTAAAAAACAATTAAATTATAGATTTTTTTTGTAATATTATAAAAATGTCATTGAAATAGAATAAAAAAGAATATATGAGCAGTGATAAAAAAAAGTAGTTGTTTTTGCTTCTTTTATTAAAAAAAATAGTAATGTAAAGTAAAATGTAAAGCAAATATGCTTCAAACACCCACTTCCAAAGCCTTTTGTCCCCACTGTGCACACATACATTTACACAGAGCATTCATTTTTCTATCAGATCATTTGGAACACTTTCAAGATCTGTGGTGTGGATGCTTCACTGGTGATGCTTTTGGGTGTTCAGCCCATTGCATCACTGGTTTCATCACAGGATTGAATACAAGCCTCAATTCTTTTACTGCTGTTATTGGAACATGCTTCAATTTATCTCAGAGGAAATGTGTGAATTAGTAAGTAAAACATCAGGACAGAGGGTGAAAACAAACTGAGGCATTCTAGCCAGAAGAAAGAATGCAATTGTAATTACTGTGTCACTACAATATAATTGAACCTGATCAAGAGATGACATTATACAGTACCATATGAGACAGAGAGCTACATTCTTAAGATTTCTGTTCCAAATTTAGTAAAGAAAAACACATCCAATAAATGCCCAACCTGAAGTTTTGCAATATGGACATCTTTTAGAGAGAGGGGGAGGGGGGAGTAAAACTATATTAAAATATACATTGTGTACCATAATAGTAGTGTGTATTGCCCATGATAATAACCTATATAGACAAACAGCATACTATTACAAATGCCCATATATCATTCTGTCCAGTGTGGGCACTACAATAACAATAATGTTAATAAACACAAGTCCAAGGTACATAGGCTTTCTGCCAAGTGAAAACAGGATATAAAATATTCCATTAAAAAAGGTATGGTACGTAACAACTGAATCTATAAATGTGATATTGCTTTAATTTGCAAAGTAGTCACTATTATGCAGGTAGAAATTCAGTAGACGCGAGTTGTCGGTGTGAAAGGTTGGTGAAGAGCTCTTTGTTACATAAATGACAGTTTAAATGTATTTTATAAGAAGAACATTTACAGCAGTCTGCTGACAACTACATTTTGATGGAAACATTTTTCACAAGAATTGTTCAGAGCGTGTTCCAGCGTCAGTCATTTTCTTGATGTGGCTTTGATATGCGTTGAGTGCAAAAATAAAAAATAAAAATAAAAAAATAAACATACAGTAGTTTATGTACGAGATCGTTAGTATTTAAAACATATTTTTTTGGTAGCAATCCTTATTTGCGTTGTCTGTTTGAATGTCAGTATACATTAAAGTCTCTATTAATATTATGCTATTGTAAAATTCTCTCGCATACTTTGTTTATTTCAATGAACACCAACAGCTTTGTAATTGTTTGACTACTAGGACTGATAGGCTTCTGTTATATATGGGTCCACCTATAAAATCGGCACGTAACTAAACGTTAATGACAAACGAGAACAGGTAGTTAATTACTTCCAACTTTATTCAGCCACAAATAAACCATGTGCCCAATTTATTGTTCATAATTGATACGTTTCTAGGGATATTATTTAATAACTGTAACACGCTCTGCAAAAAAAAAAAAAAAAAAAAAAAAGATTTATGTACACGTTCAAGCAAAAAGCGATTAAACAAATATACAGTTTTTTCTTTGAACTTTATAAACAAGTTGGAATGTTTACCTTTATAAGAAAAATCTACTTGCAAAAAGTATGTCAACAGTATTTTCAACTGTATCAGAAATCAATATGTAGCCTATATTACAAAATAAATGAATAAATAAATAAATAAATAAATGTGTAAACTATCCGGAAATATCATTCGATTTTCATCATGTTAAAAACAGTTTTGATGTATTCAAGTATTATTTTTTAACATAGTTTGTGTTTGCATGTTTGGAATTCACACATTAAGTAGTCTGGCAAAATCTGACAGCAGTTTAGTTTTGTTTATATAAGGAATGAGTAACCTACTGGAAATATTATGACAGTTTTATTTTACCTTTTATTTTCAGTGATCCAAAAACAAATGAAGTATAACATGCATGGATAGGCGTAAAACACTAAACACCAACTTTAAATGCAGGGCTTTATAAAGTTACTACCTAACTCAGTTGTTGAATATAACCACCACTAAAACATTAATAAACAATTCCCAAGTGGATTATTGCAGGTTAGTATTTGTGTTGCTGTTGCAGAATTCATTTTTGAAATGCAGCAGGAGTGTGTTTCTTGACAGTTGCAAAATCCAGCAGATACAATTTCCTTATTTAAAACCTTGTCATGCACCTTTTCAAACATTATCTTCAACAAGGCATGAGTCAACTAACCTTAAGGCAATGACAAATGCTTTTTCTCACAACCCCAGATTTCCTTTGGTGAACATATTTAAAAAAAAAAAAAAAAAAACTGTCCAGGACACTTGGAAGGAGGTGAGGGTTTTAATAAGCAAATTGCTCACAATTAATAAGTCTGCTGCGCCTTGCCTACATCACCATCAGGTTTAAAAATGTTTAGGGGGCTAATAGATCACTTGGTAAAGAGGGGGAGAAAAAAGAGAGACAGAAGCAGAGAACTGCAGGAAATAAGAGCAAAAGAAGAATAACAATATTTCCGCTAAAACTAATCAATCAGGAATTTATAATAGCTTCCATGCAGAACTGCTGACTCAGGGTCACCAGCTCCTGTGACCCTTAAACATAAGGGCAATGTTCATGTAAGAAAGAGAGATAAGGGAATCCTAAGCTAATTGTCCAGCCAATGTCAATGCTTTCAATGCCTTCCATTTACACTCCAATCCATTTTTGAATCACTCCCTTATTACTTTAATTCCCAATGAGAAGGTTTTGTTTTCTTACACACAAGCGATTTGATGTGTACATATGTGTGTTTCGTTGTCTATTTTGTAATGCATGTACATTAAGCAAGCATCTCCCTTCTCAAACAAATCAGAGATCAGTCTGCTCTCAACACTTCATGAAATAAGTAAGTACATTTCATCAAATAAAAAAAAAGGATGGCAGTCCTTCAGTAAAAGCAAACAAGCATCTTTCATTCAGCCAGACAAGAAAACAACGTCTCACAAAATAAGTCTTCTGAGCTATCCCAGCAAATGAAAAAGAAACCAGATTTGTGTACTTACTTAAATGCTTTGGCTTGTCCTTCTTTCTCTGTGGCTCTGAGCTCCAATACAAGAAGTTGCCAGTGTGCTCAGCCTTATTGCTGTGTTTTAACCACCAGCTTGCTCTGCACTGGCTGGGGGATTAAAGCACTTTTAAACTCACACAGACACCCCATGTGACCAGGAAAAGTCATTGGTGAGGGCTCAGGAATAAATTATGAGCTGAGCTGTCTGTGCACCCCCTAGCCAATGTTTCGGGAAGTGTACGCTTCAAACACACACACACACACACACACACACACACACACATACACAGATACATGTCAGTGAATTTAGCTAGGAACTGTTTTAAGAAATCCACTAGAATTATACTATATATTATGTTTTCCTTCTGGTCCTTTACTAAATGTAAACCAGAAACACTGCTCTATTGGACACTTATCTTCATTCTTTTTAAATCACTTTTCTTCCAATGGAGCTGCTGTATTTACTCTCAATTATTGGAGAAAGCAGACACCACCTATTGCTTACAGACAACATTTATTTACTTGTAGAAAGTTACATTTCTCATCCTTTCATTGAATCTACATTTTAAGGTTTGCCAACAAACAAAAAAACGTTACATGGATTGTTGCTAAGAAACCATTTTTCTCAAGTAATGCAAAAAAAAAATAACAGCAAAACTCCTAATTTCATACAAGTAGAGCACATATGTTTTAATGGGTATTAAAACAAACATGATTTTATCAGCATTGTCTTGAGGAACTGAATGTCAGTTATCAACATATCATTTGATTTGGTGATTAAAAAATAAACCATAGATGCAAAAATGGATTGATACAAATATACATATTACCATACAAATGAGTATGAGACTTTTTTTATTTCAATATTTGACAACCTGGGTTTAAGAGATTAAAACTTTGTTATTCTCTTGTTACCATGGTTTTGGGGCTACAAACATGTTCAGGCTTGTGAGACAACAGGGTTGCCATTGGTGGGGGCACTAATGTTTCTGAATGATAACTATCTTAAACATTAGAGGAATCAAAATTCTATATTATCACATATCATGAATGGCCATGACAACCTAACACTGCATCTTTTAATTGTTGAAAAGAGTGCATAACTCAGTTTTGTATTTATTGGTTCAAATGTAGTATTTTTTCCCCACTAAGACTGGCGCCATTCACACTTCACACTGCTGCATTCTTCAAATTGTGTCCACCTACAACTATTTATTGGGTAAATTATCTTTTTTTCCATGTCCTATATTGTGTGTATGTTGGAATCAGAACTCACTGTGATATTGTTTGTTTCCTAATCTGGATTAAGCCATGACATTATTTATACATCTTTCTGTTTTCAGAAAAGAGAGTCAAGTTTATAAAGGAAGAAAGCAAAAATTACAAAACATGGGTTTATTATATTATGAGCTCATTATACATATTAATTAAATCCTTAGACTTTTGTCAAAACCTCAGAATGACCTACTTACTACACTTGAAATATCTGAAATGCTGAACACATTTAATGTTACACAGAAATTAAAATGTTAAAGCTGTTTTGAAACCACAGCTAAGTCTTTCATATCACAGATGTTGTATTTGTTTTGTTTTGTTTTTTTTTTTTTTTTTTTTTTTTAACTGAAGCAAAAAGCTTAATTTTGCTTCATTCACAAATCTTACCAGAAAAACCTAAAAGTGTATTCAAAGGATAGTGCAGCTTTGATAGTCTTTTGTATTTCTTTTCTTAAGCTTTCTCTCTGGGTCTGGAATGCAAAGTATTTTTTAAAAACAATGCCAGCTAGCTTGGAGGCTAAAAAACAGAGGGTGTACATTTACAAATCAATACTGAGGTTCAGAAGCCTTTGCATTAAACATGAGCCTTCTGTAGCTCTCAGACGACCTAATATCGCTCTCATCAAACTAACCTGCTCTCAACAGACTCATTGCTCTTAAAGATGCAGCGTCCATTATAAAAACACATTAGCATCATACAGTAAAATACAAACATGAGATTGATTGCAGTTTAGAGTTCAGTTCCTGTATCGTTAAAATTACTAATTATGATCAGCAAATTAAAAATTTATTCTTGTATTTAATAAGTTAGTCTCAAAGCACTGTTGATTCAAACCAGTGTTTAAAATAAGCACAGAAAACTGAACCATAAAATCAGAGGATTTAAATCTCTCTCTCTCTCTCTCTCTCTCTCTCTCTCTCTCTCTCTCTCTCTCTCTCTCTCTCCTCTGTATATACACTACCGGTCAAAAGTTTTATAACACCTCAATTTTTCCAGTTTTTATTGAAATTTACACAGTAATGTCTCAATGTACTCTGAAATTAAAGCATAGAACAAATAAACAATTGGAGATAAAAAAAAAGAAATCATGGAGTCGTTTTAACAAAATTTAATCAAAATTTTTGACTCATCAAAGTAGCCACCTTTTGCAGATATAACAGCCGAATACACTTGTGGCATTCTTTCTACAATGGAAATCAAATATCATTCAGAAAGTTCTTCCCAACACTGTTGCAGAAGTTTCCACAAATGTGTTGCACTTGTAGGTTGCTTTGGTTTCACCCTTCTGTCCAGTTCATCCCAAACCAGCTCGATGGGTTTTAAGTCTGGACACTGTGCTGGCCATTCCATGATTTGAAGCCTACTGTCTTGTTCTTTTCTTCTAAGGTAGTTCTGACATAGCCTGGAGGTTTGCTTTGGGTCATTATCTTGCTGTAGGATGAACCCCTGACCAACTAGACGTATACCAGAGGGTATTGCATGGAGCTGCAAAATGCTGTGGTAGCCGTTTTGGTTCAGGGTGCCACTCACTCCCTGCAAGTCGCCGACTCTGGATCCAGCAAAAGAGCCCCAGACCATCACGCTTCCTCCTCCATGTTTGACAGTTGGTGTCTCACACTGAGAAACCATCCTTTTGCCTACTCGACGACGTACAAAAACCCTGCGTGATGAACTGAAGATTTCAAATTTTGATTCATCGGTCCATAAGACCGTCTTCCAGTCTTCAGTAGTCCACTGGTGGTGCTTCATGGCCCAGGCAAGCCTCTTTTTCTTATTTTGCCATCTTAGCAATGGCTTTCTTACTGCCATTCGACCTGTCAAACCTGCATCTCGAAGTCTTCTCTTCACAGTTGAAACTGAGACTTGCTTACTTCGACCAGTGTTAAGCTGTGCTTGAAGCTGTTGTCTTGTGAGCCACCTATCACACAAGTTGTCTCAGAAACTTGTTTTCTGATTCTGTTGTAGCTTTCCTCCAGTTTCCAAGTGCCTTTTGATGGTGTAGGAAACTTTACTCACTAACACCTTGCCATTCTTTGCAATTTCTCTAAAGGAAATACCTACACTTTTAAGGGTTATAATGGTCTGTCTGTCTTCCTTTGTTAATTGCCTTTTTCTCGCCATTATGATAGCAATATACTACTTCCTGCAGTAAAATACTGTCCAAATAATGCTTAAGAGGGTGTAGTAACACAATCTGTTCCAACACTGCTTTTATATAGACAGAGGGTTTGTAAGTAATCAACAAAAGTTGGGACACCTGTAGGAATTGTTAGCATCAACTTTCAGGGCTTAATTATGTGTTCACTGAAAAAGGTGTTTTTGTATAACTCTGAAATGTACATTATTTTTCAGTTTTTGGTAACCTAACCTTTTTTTTTTTTAACCTCTGGAAGTTTACCGCTTACCTTTGTACCATTTTAGGTTATTCATTGGACTTGAACTGCTTAAATTTCAAAACAAACTGGAAAAATGGGGGTGTTCTAAAACTTTTGACTGGTAGTGTGTGTGTGTGTGTGTGTGTGTGTATGTGTGTGTGTATGTGTATATATATATAGCTGCTGAAGAATGTTGTTGATTTTGTGGAATTCAAGTCAGTACTGGTGATCTACAAGTGTTGTGGAGCATGGATTAACACCACACAATCATCATCATGCAACACTTTAAAGATAAGTACTAATTCCAAAGCAATGCCAGTATACAACTTTAAGGTAGACAGTTTTTCTTACTGTAGTTTTGTTGATCAAAATATTTTTGAGTTTGAATATAAAAGACTGTATATTATTACATTTTGATTTGATTTAATTCCTATACAGTAAATTGTCCTTTAAAAACTATTCACTGGACTTGAACTGCTTAAATTTCAAAACAAACTGGAAAAATGGGGGTGTTCTAAAACTTTTGACTGTGTGTGTGTGTGTGTGTGTGTGTGTGTGTGTGTGTGTGTGTGTGTGTGTGTGTGTGTGTGTGTGTATATATATATATATATATATATATATATATATATATATATATATATATATATATATATATTAATGTGTGTGTTTTGTGATTTGTACCATTTTCAGTGTTCAATCTGTTCTTAGGGGGGTGGGGGTGGGATGGGGAGTTGTACGCATCATACACATGGGAGGAATCATACGCAAAAAACATATAATAGACATATCCCCTCAACTGAACACAACCCAACCAGCATGACAGTAAACACAGACACAATGAAGCGTTCTTACCTTTGTATACCGGTAAGTTAGTGATCAGCAGATGCGTCAGCTGCATGAAGAGCACAGCATGTGGTTTTCACTCTACTGTGCAGAATAATTTTTTTTTTTCTATGTGTAAATATCGAGACTTTCTTCCTATGCATCGGGACAAGGGACATGTGCTAGGAAAT
This sequence comes from Polyodon spathula, assembly GCF_017654505.1. Taxonomy (NCBI): domain Eukaryota; kingdom Metazoa; phylum Chordata; class Actinopteri; order Acipenseriformes; family Polyodontidae; genus Polyodon; species Polyodon spathula. The sequence continues at coordinate 12,899,526 of NC_054534.1, forward strand.
TGAGGCTGTCCTGACCATTTAGGGACTGTTGGCATGTATGTCTTATGAATAATAAATAATGGCATATTGCCATTAATGAACAACATACCAAACTACAGACAGACAAAAAGAATATTTACTGCCCCTACAGCATTTATGTATGGGATAACATTCATTTGTGAAAACATGAAAGTGAAGCATTTATAAGATGTTATGCAGTCTTCACAAAAGGAAACACAGAATGTGATGCTGCTACATCTAATATTGTATTAAGTGTTCATCACAGATAAAAGGGACACATGTTGCATGTTATATACACCCACGCACTGTGGGAAGCAGAATAACCATTGTTTTAGTTGTATTGTATTTACAGTAGACTTTATTTTTTAAATGCTAGAAATTGTATTTCCTCTTTGATACCCAGTTTTACGTCTGCGTACCACATATTGTACAATCATGTTAACAAGCTTATCCAGTTAGGTAAGATGATATCTAGTGGAGTGTAATCCACAAATGACTTTTAACTGTAAGGGCCTACTTTTTTCCAGTAAGCCTAAGTAAAAGCTGATGCACGAGGAGTCTGACAGACACTGACAAGATGGAGAGGTATAACAATTTACTTCAGCAGAATCTTATTCTCTAGAAACCTTCTCTGTAACTATTAGAAGAGACTAGACAGAAATATACTTCCTCATTGAGAATAGGAAGTGAATTCAGAATAAAAAAATACCATTCGTATACTTACAAACTGCTTGTAACAACATTACCCATTAAGGCATTGTCTATGTTATGTAAATGGTGTTTTCGTTTTCTATAGTTAAAGGGGGCACATGTCTGAAACCAACTTCAGAGTTAGTGTTCTGTAAACAATGGCATTTTCAATAGCACAAAATCGTAAGATTGCAAGTTTAAGATGATAAAAACTAATACATGTTAAACAATTTTAAATGGATTGATATATCCAGTTAATAAGTTATATTAAGACAAATCCATAAAATAAAATATTTTTGAAACGTGGATTCATAGCTCAACTTTTTGGTAGAATTGATATGCATATTGAAAGTGAATTGTCTCCAGTTTGGATACAGTCAACATGAAAAGATTCAACTAATCTATACCCTACCACCTCTATGTGTGTCTTCTAGAAATAGTTATTGGGTCAAGCAAACATGCCAGTTGCCTAAGCCCTGAGCTGTACTGCAATCATGTGGATAAAAATGGGTAATTGAGCATGAAATTTAATTTAATGCAGTATTTACTTTTGATCAGGAAAATAAAATGTAAGCCCCTGAAACAAAATAGTTCAGAAAGATAGTTGCATTTAGAAAGCTGCATTTAGAATAATTTACCACTTAAGTACAGATGGTAACGAGAAACATACAAATCACAGTTAAAAGAAAGAAACTGTATTTGGTTATGTAGGCATCTAGTGGTTATCATAAATTATATAGCATTTAAGTAAATACATATCTATAAAACAAAATAAAATAAATAAACTTAGGGATTACTGTGACATATAATGGAATTGCCAAAAACGGTTTTGAATTAAGCACTCCTCATTCTCCCTGTGATTATCTGACATTGTGCTTTCGTGTTGGTCTGTATTCAGTAAATAACTCAAATCATCCTGGACCTGAAAAGAAACACCACTTTCAGGAAATCAGCCATTAAGATAAATATAGCTTCCTTTCTGGAGAATGCCCGCTTCTTGTTGCTTTTCATTCTCAAAGGCATGTCTGACACAAGCCACCACTGGGCCTGGTCTCAGGTTGCTGTTCGAAACTATCCAGGCCTCTGCCTGTTGAGAGCTCCCCCTGCTGGCCCTTTGTCATCTCTCTCAGCACTTGGGTCTTTTTGTGTACTGTAAGTATCTAACTCAATGGTAGGGTGACATGACCTGCTGTTACATACTTTTTTCTGACTTGAATACAAATTCAGTCTCCAGAAGAAAAGCTTTAATCGCCTGTACTTTTAGGTTTTCATTCGGTACCTGTCTGGCTCAAGAGTGTGTTGTAGCGAGCAACCTGTAGGGGCTGTTGAGCCTATTCCCCAGTGGAAAAGCAGTGCAAGGCTCATACACTCACTTAACCGCCTCCCTCTGCTTTGCCTTAATAATCTGGTTATACAGAGATTTTTAAATAGAAGATTGTACACTTGTGTACACAAAAACTATGCAGTTCTTTAAATAATTAAAATGAATGAAACAAGCACCTATCACTTCATAATAGCTGGAAAATGTCAAGCAACCAGTGAACTCACTTTCAATAATTTATTATCTGTTATTTCTGTTTTTCAGTATATGTATTAGAACTGTCAACAATATAAAGATTTATTTTTCACTTTTTGAAATATCACATATCATAAGGTATTTCTCTGTTTTTTAACATGTTATCAGGCAGCTGAGAATCTTCACAAAATAGCACCCTCTGCTGAATTTCCTTATATAAATATTGATGTTATGTGATGAAGACCCTGTAACTACTACACTTGCATGATGATGCTGTCTTGACAGACTTTGCTTTTTTCTGCAGACACGGTAAGCCATCTATTACCATCTATGTATTCAAATTATATAAAAATAATAATAACTAATCTACACATAGCATCAGAAATTAAGTAATTCATTGAATTAGGACATTTTTTGAATGGTTTAATGTAGTGTTGGCAACACTTAATAGCATAGTAGACAGAAATAATAATAATAATAAAACAATAAAGCCTATTACTGTTGTTAATTTATGTAAAAAAAGACTTAAAATATCTTAACACTTGAATATCTTGTAAATTATACTGGTCATTTAAAAATAATGTCCACCAAGTAAATTTGAGCTCCAATAGAGTTGTATCTTACGGATGGCATTTCACTTGAAACAAGAGAATTGGTGACCATTTTTTCAAAGCGCTTTGTATCTATCTATCTATCTATCTATCTATCTATCTATCTATCTATCTATCTATATATATATATATATATATATATATATATATATATATATATATATATATATATGCCCTAACCATACATGAAATCTTCATGTGATATAAGACATCCCTACATGATACACAGACAATGCTCTGTACAAATATCATTCAATCCATTAGTCCTGGTTGCTAAACTACCAAATACATTTAGGAACACAACCAACAGAAGCCTTGGGGATAGTTCACGCCTCACAAATAGCTGCAGGAGAGTTTCTGGAGCTGCTGAAGAATGTTGTTGATTTTGTGGAATTCAAGTCAGTACTGGTGATCTACAAGTGTTGTGGAGCATGGATTAACACCACACAATCATCATCATGCAACACTTTAAAGATAAGTACTAATTCCAAAGCAATGCCAGTATACAACTTTAAGGTAGACAGTTTTTCTTACTGTAGTTTTGTTGATCAAAATATTTTTGAGTTTGAATATAAAAGACTGTATATTATTACATTTTGATTTGATTTAATTCCTATACAGTAAATTGTTCTTTAAAAACGTTCCTCAATTGAACAAGGATTAAATGAGCCTGGTTCACCACGACACATGCAGTTTGCAGGCAACAGACCATTGCTTTGGGGATGGGTACAGATACAGTACTATATGCAGACACAGCTGGGGAGTAACGCATTACATGTAAAGCATTACTGTAATCTGATCTGATGTCAGTAACTTGTAGCTGTGATGGCAAAGGTGTCCAGAAAGTGAGGTTACCATGTCAAAGCACCATATCATTGATTTGGTAAACTTACTTTCTAATCACCCTGTATATAATATTACTTTTTAAAAAACATTCTTAAACCATGTTCCATGGTAAAATAAATACATTTAAAAACATAAATGAACAAGTAAGTACACAAACAGTCCCTGCCATTGTCTATTTGCTGGAGAGTCTAGCAATGGATCTGGGGTGGCCGTCATTGTAGTGTCGTTTCCATCAATATCCACAATAAAACACCCTGTCACTGTTTCTTCTGACCTCTTTTCAAGGCAGTGTAATGTTAATAAATCAACCGGTCGCTCCAAGGTTACCTGCATCAATTCAAGGGAAGTGCCCTCCTACTGAGGAATGAAATAAGACCCACATGTCTAAAAGAATTCCATATAATCTTACTGAATACATCTTCATCATTTCTTAAATGGCGTAAGCTACATTTTTTTGGTTTATGTCTGTTGCACCAAATAACGTTCCCCCAGGGAACCTGACTCCTCTAAATAAAATATTTCTCTTCTTTTTTGTCTTGCCTGTAATACTGCATTGAGAGAGGGCACATGAGCTCTCCTTGCACAGCCTTAAAGTGATCTAAAGTGACTAGACAGAAAGTGACAGAAGAGACCTGTAAATGTAATCTCTAACATGGAATAAACCTAGCCTCTGGAAGCTTTTTCTACTTTTTCAGGTAGTATTTTAAATACAGAAAACACATTTGTCCTAAGGTTACCTCACTCATATGTGAATAATTTTGTGCCCACTTGAAGACCCCAGAGATGTACCCTGCTTAGCTCAATCCAGATGGTTGTCATGCTGATGCGCTGGGGGGACCGCACTGTGGTTGATCCCTGGAGCCAGCATCACAGCCGTTTTGTGTGCTGATGCGCTGGGGAGGCAAAATAAGCTGATCCCTGGAGCCAGCATTACACTTCAGCCATCAACACCAGACAGAAGTATATCTACATCATCAGATGGAAAGAAACGCAAATGGATGGAGATGCAGATGGATCACATTAGTTAACTGTAAAGCTTTGTCTTAGGTGGTGCATATCTTGGCGAGAGCCGAGTTCAAATCAGCATTTAGTTTACTGCTATGGCCACTGACTGTGTACACTGTTTCTTTGACGACAGTTGATAAGTTGGAAGCTTTAATTAGTTTATACGTCAGGAAATGGTTGGGCGTTCCACGCTGCCTCAGCACAGTTGAACTTTATGGTAAAGGAATACTGCAGCTACCAGTCTCTGTTTGAACCGAGGAGTTTAAGTGCATCAAGGTCCGACTGGAAATGACCTATGGACAATGGAAAAGAGCAGGATCAGTTTCCTCATCAGATCAACATATGATGTTCTCCCATCACCACCAAACCTAAACCTCTGGGTAGGTGAGGATCCCTCAAGTTCTTTGTGTTCATCACCTGCAACATTAAGGCACATTTTGACAGGATGTAAGATGGGTCTTAGCCAAGGACGGTTTACTTGGTGCCATGACCAGGTGCTGCGATGTTTGACCTTAGCATTGGAAAACAAGTGTAACATGACCAATAAGTTTCCACTGTAAAGCTTTGTTTTAGTTGGTGCTTATCTTCAGCATGAAGTTTTAATATCTACTTTCATGTAAAGGAAATCATGGTTGGGTTAGAGGTAGGGGATTATTAAATAAATTAGCTAGGATTAAATATAGTACAACCAAAAGGCTCCAATATTTAAAACGTGATTTTTCTTTTTTTTGCGGGGCACTTTTTTGGAGGCACTTAATTAATGCATCTTATCAATATGTTATTTTTTTTTTTTTTCTGGCAGACTAACATGTCATATTCACAGGATTTGCTGCTTCAATTAACTACCAACTTATACTGTTCAGCTGTTCAAAGACAAACAGGATCAATTATATTTAGCAAAACTAATACTTAACTGAATGTTTATAAAGGGTTTCTGGTACATTCTTAAGGATAATATGAATACAGACAGTGGTAGTCAATTCCAATCCTGTCCCTTCTTTAGGGGGAGGTAAGCTCTTTTGTATCACCGGTAGGTGTGGTTTTGTACCTGAATGGACAGGTGACACAAAATGTTTGGCCATAGCTGTAGGTTAAATCCCTACCTTGCTTGAGATGTGTGAAACTGTCTCACTCCTTCAGGGACTTCTTTCCTGTTAGTAACTGCCAGTAAGATGCTTGGATCACAAAGAAACTGCTGAGGTCCTGAGTGAAATGGCTTAGGAACTAATAATGGAAAACTGGGAACTTTCTTATATCTAGTTTAGTACTAGATGCCATGATTTAAAATATATTTTCATTCGAAATTGCGAGAGTTTGTGACGGAGATAAGAGCAGTTTCAGCTCTTAGATTGGAGGGGGTCGAGCAGGGAATGTATTGACAGGAAAGCAGAGAGCTGGCAGTGTATTGCTTGCTTGAAGGTTTTAGAGAGGAATGGGAGGAGGGAGAGGATGGTAGTTCTGGAGGGATGAGGGATCCAGGGAGGGTTTTTATGATGGGGGTGACGCAGGCTTGTTTGAAGGCAGAGGGGAAGCAATCAGGGAGCAGAGAGGTGTTGAGGAGAGAGGAAACAAAAGGGAGTAGAGCAGAGGCAGCAGCCTTGGAGAGGAGAGGGCGGAGGGAGTCCAGAGCACACTTGGTGGGTTTATGATTATAGAGCAGGGAGCAGAGATCAGAATCCAAGAGGGGCAAGAAGGAGAAGTGTAGCATAGTAGGGGTTGCAGAGGGTGATGGAGATGAGTTTGTGGATGTCTGCGATTTTGGAGGAGAAGAAGGAGTCAGTCAGCCAAGATGGAGGAGGGTGGAAGGGGGGCTAAGGAGGGAAGAGAAGGTAGAGAAAAGTTTGTGGGGATTGTTGATAGAAGACTGAATGATACAGGGGAAGTAGAAGCATTTGGCAGAGGTTAGTGTAGAAGAGAAGGAAGCGAGGAGCATGTGAGGATTGGAGTAACAGAGCAAAGGAAATAAGGTAGTGATCAGAGATGTCGAGAGGAGTGACCAAGAGGGCAGGGGGCAAGCAGTCCCTAGTGAAGACGAGGTTCAGTTGACGGCCTGCTGACTGGGTGGGGGGTGGGTTGCAAGGAGAGACAGAAGGCAAAGGAGTAAAGAAGGGGAAGAAATCCAGCAGTGTTTTAAGTCACCTAGTAGAACAACAGGGGTAGTGGGAGAGGGGATGGAGGAGAGGAGGAAGTCGAGCTCATCAAGAAAGTGAGTAAGGGGTCCAAGAGAGCGGTAGAGAACAATAAGGAGGAGGTGATGGGGAGACAGAGGAAAGGAATGAGGGGAGGGGATAACAGAAATATTAAAGATAGCCATGGTAAGGAGCAGTAGAGGAAAGAAAGTAGAATGTGTACTTGAGGGGGTAACGTGAGAGTGAGATAAACACAGGTACAGGAGGAGCGAGTGAGTAATAGAAAAAAGAAAAAGAAAGGAATGTCTGCAAACCTGGTTTGGAGTTGGAGCCGTCAGATCGATGCTTGGATAGAAGATTTTGCAGCTGGTCCACATTGACCTGTCCTTGTGTGGACAACCACAGTGTAGACTAATGGCCCTTTGGTGATACAGCCCTTCGGTGAGCTGGCGCTGAGTGCAGGTGCACTAGCTTAGCGTCACTGCTTATATAATGCCCTGCAGATTAAGAGCTGGGTGCTATAGACGATAGGTAGCAAATTACCCTAGATCCAGTCAACTGCGCCCGGTGCAAGTTGCTAGATTGTTATACCAACACAACTCGCTCACGTTACAACCTCAACTGGTAATCATTCACTTTACAAATAAAATATGATATACTTACAGAGCGATCAGTCTGTCAACTGCTAGCCTTCCTGCAGTGTTGTTACTGCAGAACCCAACAGTTGCTGGGATAGAAATAAGTCCTAGCTTCAAACAAACACTTGTAAATCGCTTTAGAGAGCGACGGTCTGTCAGCTGCTAGACTTCCTGCAGTGTAGTTACACTCCAGGATGCCTGTTGATGTTGGTGTATATGATGTTTTTGGTTGTTCCTAATCAACAAGCAACACAAATAATATGAGAGGATGAGGCAAAAGAGAGAAAAGAGTTGGTCTTTTTAACACCAAGAGAATGACGAGACAACGGATTTGGTTTACACTTTTTAAAAACGGATGTTCTGAACTGTGATTTAATGTTATGAATTTATGAAGGAATAAAGATTGGTTAGAAAATGTGAAAATGTCCAAGACAATGTTCATTTCCTTTGCCAAGACCTAGAACTCATCATTGGGAAATGAAGGACACTCTAGCCTCAACCTATCCCTGTCTACAAAAAGATACTAGTGGCATCGTACACAAAGCTACACACACATTGAATATTGCTCACTTGGACACTTTTTTGGAATAGGAGATGCAGCAGCTTATACCATTACAAAATAATTGTGTATAGCTGTTGTTACACACTTAATGCCATTGTATGTTTCATTTCCAAATGGAGAGGCATTCCATGAGGTTGTTGATAGGTTTGAGCAAAGGTGGGGATTTATGTAATTCAGTGGTGCTAAAGATGGATCGCATATACCGAATGTGCCATGGCTGAACCACAGAGAATATTTCAATATGAAGGGATAGCACTCAGTAAGCATGTAGGGAGTTGTAGACCATATATACAGGTTCATGGATGTTCAAAATGGGTGGCCCGGGAGAGTACACGGTGCAAGAGTGTTTGCAAACATTGGGTTCTTTCCATAGGGTGACAATAATACACCACTTCTTCCATGGACAAAAAATCTAGCTGGAATTCAAGTTCTTATATACTTTTTAGGCGACTCTGCCTATCCCTTATTGCCGTGGTTGATGAAACCTTTTCCAAAACACAGAAACCTACTTAACTGAAACTCAGCGTAAATACAATCATCGACAATCACAGGCTCATACGGTGGTAGAGGATGCAGTGGCAAAAAAATGCACTAAAATACAAAATCAAATAAAAAAATACAATTCTGCTAGGTCCCTATTACGAGATCAAATTCATATTATACATAACGAATAATTTTTCTCAATTAACTATTTAGGTGGTAATTTACTTCTCATCACACTTTTATAGTCATAATTTCTCTGTGTTTTGTGCTTTACTGATCAGTTGCTATTTATTGCAGAGGTGTGTATTGGTGACTTTGTGCAACAGTACTGTCTGTCCATCAGCTAAAACACTGCCTAACACTGACAATCTAATCATAAATATTTGACAGAAAATGGTGATGCTTTAGTTGGTAAACTTATGGAACACATTGATGGAAATGTCCATTATGATTTTTGATGTGTATACTGAGATTTCCCCCCCAATTTTTACCAATATTTCAATTAAAAATGTCGATTTTATCCCTATTTTAATATGTGTAAAATAAACTAGGAATAATTCCTGGGAATTTTTGTTAAAGATAAAAACAAAAATGTGGCTCACTATTTACATTTTAAAGTAAAATATTACTGGCCATTTTCATCATGAAACAGCACAAATCAGTGTGCCTTTAAATCACAGAGACCCTTCCTCACAAAACATTAATCTTTGGTGTCTGATTCAGACTCATTCAATATCTCATGCACACTTCGATTTCCCAAAAAGTCAACATTTACATAAATCTTGTCAGTCATGTTTATTGCTTATTGTTTTTTGTTTTTTTTCAAAATTCTACTGGCATATGGATATCTATCTATGATTTGACCCTTTTTGAAAAGAAGTGCCGACCCATGGTGATATGCTGTAATATCAACACCCACATGTGACCTGTTCTGACCAATCAGGATAGAGTATTTAAAATACCCATTTTATATAAAGTCAACACTCACATATCTGACCTTATAAAATTTTAACTTCAGTGACAGTTAAACGTGTGTCACACATATCTGATTATTTCATTTTGGCCCATTCCAACACTTGTCCGTTTTTCAGGGAACACAAAAAAGATGCAATATCAAAAATACATCTCGCCACACCCCACACCTTGTTCACTGTATTTATCACATACCTCCACATAGTTGTGCATACTGATAAATCATCACCTGATCATTAGTTTTATTACCAAACTCCTCAATAATGTGATCCAAGTCATTATATATAACTATAGGGATATATGGTTCAATCTCAGATTTTCTTTTGTTCAGGTTAGTGGATCTTACCAACACAACTGCCAACTTTGGGATTTTTAACAACCCTATGTACAGAAGCAAGTGACTGAGCATGTACTGTTGGGTATATCAAAATCATATTCAAGTTAATGTGGGAAACAGTGAATAGAAAAAAAAACAACAACACTTTAACCTGAAATATATGGACAGGCAAATGAGAAAAGGTTCCAAATGCTATTTATGTAATTTAACTGGGACGCCATTTTGTTTAATTGAGATCACTTTTCAGAGCAAGCTAGGTCGCGTTACACAGTGCATTGAGCATGTAATTACACTGTAACTTGTGTAAATTGCGTAAACCACACCGAACTCTTGAAGAAGGAGGAGTCTCGTGTGGTTTCTCAGGCTGCTATTGCAAAGAAAGTTGACATGTCAACATCGCAGGTGCCTCAACTTGTGATAAGATGTGATTTAATTATTTTTCATTTCATTATATTTCATTATTAAGGTCATCTCAACTGCTTCTTGTTTAATTGGGACAACCGCTTTTTGGGGATATTTTTCCTCTCCCGAGGCGTCCTAATAAAGTGGCTCCGACTGTATTACGTTTTAATTCTATTGGTTGTTAAAGATAAACTTTCTGGTTCTGTTTATTTATGAGTCCCCTATAAGAGTCTACCATATGAAATACGTACACTTTGCCTTGGTTAATTTTCTAAACTTACAAAATTATGTTTTCGATATGGCTGTGTTCACACTGATTTGAACTCGGCTCTCATCAAGATAAGCACCAACTAAGATGAAGCTTTACAGTAAACTAATGTGATCCATTTGCAGCTCCATTCATTTGTCTTTCTTTCCATCTGATGATGTAGATATCGCCTGGTGTTGATGGCTGAGGTGTAATGCTGGCTCCACGGATCAGCTTATTTTGCCTCCCCAGCGCATCAGCAGACACAATGGCTACGATACTGTCTCCGGGGATCAACCACAGTGCGGTCTCCCCAGTGCATCTGCCGTCTGGATTGAACTAAGTAGGGTACATCTCTAGGGTCTTCAAGTGGGCACCTTCCGTCCTCGACTAGCCCACAATACCTCAAGAGGGCTAGACAGGGATTCTGGCATCCCAGCATCAAACCCCCTCCATCCCCCACTCAACTCAGCTCAGCTTACTTACCCATACATCAGCATTGCTTTCTTTCTATTGTGCTTGAGATCCCCAGCTAGAATCTTTCTGTCTCAACCATATCAAGTTGCTGCTCCTTCCTTCTGCTTCAGGTACGTTCTTCACTTTACGACACAAGTCTTGGTCGCCGAATCCGACATCTCTGAGAAACCAGGTTGTAGAGTGTGCCACAAATCCTCAACAACCCACCTCCACTGGATTAACCCGGACTCTCCATCCTCGCTGTTCCACTTCAGCAACTAGTTTCTTCCTCTCATATGCCTCATCCACAGCATCCTCCCATGGCACTGTTAACTGTAGCAGATGAACAAGGCGTGCTGATCCAGCCCACAAGACAATGTGTCATCGAAGGATAGTGGTGGCAATCTCAAGTGGAAAAATAAGCCGTTGACCAACATCTGCCAGCATTTTCCAGTCTCTAGCAACTTCCAGTTGTCAGAGAAGGCAGAGAAAGTCAAGGCAGCCTGAAGAACTTGCACGGATGATGGATGAGGCAGAAAGTACAAACCAAAGCTGTTTGGATGATGATTTTGATCAATCTAGTGACAAGGAAGTAAATATTTCTCTTACTGAGGACTCTGAGGAATCTGAAGAAAGTGACCACGAACCAGACTGGCAGCTGAATCGATAAGTGCAGATGCTTTCACAAAACTCCCATTTACTGTGGTAAATAAGCGATATCAAGGGAGTACTACTTTGAGGACTGCACTGGAGTTTTTTCAACTTTTTTTCACAAACACTTTGTTTACTGAAATTGTAAATGAAACCAATAGCCATGCGAGTGTAAAACTAACAGGACCGCTGCGTCATAATTCTATTTGGAGCTCCTGGAAACCTATTACGCTACCAGAGATGAAGGCATTTTTTGGTGCTCTGCTGAATATGGAACTGAATGTAAAAATGGACATAAAAGAATATTTCTCAGGGGAATGGGCTGACAAAATGCAGTTTTTCAAAGATGTATTCAAGAGATCACATTTCTTGCATTTGGGTGCTACACCTTTGCCCTCCCCCACCCAGGTGCCTCAGACTACTTTTGTTAGCAGAGGACAAAAGGTGAGGAATGTGAAAACCTTACTGATGCAACTGGTGGAAGATGTGTGCAACCATAGCTCAAGAAAATGTGGTCGTCAACGTTACTATCAGTAAATGACTTTTTTGTAAATAGTTATAACATTGATGAAAAAATTGTTTTTAGTTCATTTTTTTGTTTTTTTGTTTGTAGTAGTGTGTAATTGATTTGTGAAAAGTTTTGTACCTGTCTGATTAATCTAAAGGTAATATAATCAAGCAAAAACTCACATTTTTTGTGACATTTTTGAGATATATATATATATATATATATATATATATATATATATATATATATATATATATATATATATATATATGGGGTATATATAGGGTACCCTTTGGATTTGCGCTGCTTTGTTACTTGTTTTAGCAAATAAAGTCACTTTATTTCAATTTGAACAGCACATGGTCTGAAATTGTATTTTGTTCACAAAAATTTATTGGAACTGACCGGCATGACAGCTTGCAAAGTACATGGACTACAAAGGGTTAATAGGTAAATTGACAATCTCTGAGCAATAATGCTGAAGAAAAGCTTGCCTTCTACATTTAACAGAGAAATAGAGCGAAAGTGACAGATGCTTGTAGAATATTTTTCTTTTGGTATAAAAACACTACCTGCTCAGTGCCATGTTCTTGGTATAACCTGTTTTAGCCATGCCACTTTCATCAATTTCCACAGGATTCATAGAACAACATGAGCACTCTTAAACACTCTATATGGAACTCCATTAGGTCCTGGAGATGATGATGATGATGCCCTTGCTTTTTTCACAGCTTGCTCTACTTCTTTCCACTTGGGTGCACAGTCCTCCATTTGGTATTCTGGTGGATTGATTGGTGGGATGTCTGAAGGAATTGACATATGCTCCTGCCTTTTTGAATCTGTATGTGTTTCCTACAAATATCTCTCCAGCTCAAACTTAGATTATTTTAGTGTGCCATTTTTCACACTGGTGAATAACTTCTTTACATTTTAGAATGGATCTTTATAAAAGTTTATTCTTTTTGTAGCGTTTCCATAGACAGTCAGCTCTATGCAATTTTGCCAGCTCATCTTTTATTACCCTTTGTAACAGAATGAGTCCCTCCTTCTAACTTTGTTCTGCTCTTCTCCATTGAGAAGTTCTCAATTCTCTAGCTAAGCATTCAATCTCCTGCTGCCATCTAGAATTTCCAGGAATAGTTTATACTTTTTCCTTCCTTTTTTCAACTTCAAAACTCTCGATTCCATATGTGTAGATGATGTCGCCAAATCACCAGCAGAGGTGATTTAAAATGTATAGTTAAGGCACGGGGATTGCACAATCACTTCACATGCAAATAAAATGTGCATTGGTATTTGGGCACAGGTATGCACAAAGTAGTTCACGTGCAGACTCTGCCGAGATTCAACAGAATGATTGATTAGCAATCAAGTCTCAGTACAGCTGAATAAAAGAGCCACTGTTTCACGCACATAGGGTTGGGTGTTCGCAGTGGAGAACGGGAGATAGAGGAGAAAAAATTAAAATCTAAAGAAATAAACAATTGCTACTCATGCTGGAGGACCAGCACAATACTGGTTTAGGTTTGTCCATTGTTTGTTTGTCTGTTTGTTTTGGCCAAGGTACCGTTTGTTTTGTTCAGTGCTTTGTAGTTTGTTTAATCTTTTATTTTCAATAAACCAGTACAAAAGTGCTTTCACTCATCAAACTGTGCCCTGCTCTTCCGAGTCTGACGTCACTACCCGAGCTCAATGTGAGTTTTAATTTTCACTCACTGCAGGCTGTTTATGAGGGAGAATGATAACAACACATTTATTTAGAGGGCAGGATGTCTAAAATGTAAAACAAAAAGATTTCTGCTGAAGGTTCACCTGGAGTGTTTACCAATTAATTGACTTTTAAAAGTCAAGAGAGCATTGCTTTTAAACACAGGAGCCATGTGTTCAAGCAGCAGATGACTAACTAAACATTCAATTGCTAATTCTTATTGTATTCTATACATTCTGTTAAACATACTGGTAGCTCTAATTTTGAATTTACAGTCATGGTTGGGATGCATGTTACTGACATACTTGTTTACTTGGCACATTTTGCTAGTGTTTCTGTGCAGGGACTCAGATGTCCTTCAATTAAAACAGATGAGAACAGACAGCTTCCCAGTTCCTAATTAAAAAGTCAATGTGGGTGTATTACAACGTACCACATTCTTAGACCATTATCTTGGTCATATAAATCTTTCATATAAATCTATATTTTTCACAGCAATAGTAACTTTCTTTCTGTTCAATATTGTACAAATACAATTTCTGCATTCTACCGAATGGAAGCTCCTGTGGTGGGATGTTTACCTTAATGGAACAAAATAATGCTTATTTTATTATTTATTTTTATTATTATTTTTTTTATTATGTTCGAGAGAACTCTTGAGTTAACCATTCCATTTTTTTTTTTGGGGGGGGGGGGGGGGGGGGGGGGGGTTATCAGAATTGGCCTAAGAAGTAAACAGTGAAATAAAAAATAAAAATGACAGAAGCAAAACTTAGAGTTGGAACAAACACATAAGTATACTTTTTTTTCTATTTTCTCTTTAAATTTGACATTGGCTGAGAACCAGTTGGTGATTGATAGAAAATCTATGGATGTGTGTCTTCTAGCCAATGTCTTAATTTTAAAACATTGTATAATTACACCATTCATTTTTCATGTCCATTTCCACAGAAAAAAAGTAACTTTACAAAATAGCAAGATACGTTCATTAAAATGGCTTTGTATACCGTATTCCTTTGAATTTAAGACACACTTTTTTAACCGTTTTGCTTCTCAAAAATAGCCTGCATCTTAAATTTGAGTACAGTAGTGATATGAGCATTAAAATCACCACAAGTGTACCAGAGTACACAAACAGCAACACGACTGACTGCCAAGAAAAGACAAAGCATTACGGCCCAATTTCGAATCATCCATGACATACAGACATCCATTTTCAAAGAAGCGCCTTCGGCTTACTGAGGAATTCAAAGAGAAGATTTTACAATTTCAGCATTTCTAACAAACAGTACCAGCTGGGACAGATCGGAAATGCTGATCAGACCCCTGTATTTTTCAACATGTCAAGCAATACCACAGTTCTCAAATTGGGAGAAAAACAGGTGTGAGTAATCATGACTGGAAATGAGAAGCAGCACATAACTGTAATGCTCTGTGTGATGGCAGATGGCCGCAAACTGCCTCCGCATGTGTAACTGAGGTTGTATCTTTGTAAATGTATATTTATTTGATGTTTTATTTTTTCCTCATATTGAGGGTGTGAAATCTGGGCTGTGTCTTAAGTTTGAGGGATACAGTACATCATATTTATCTATGAATCTGTCATTATACAAATCTTTAATGATAATTTAAAACTTTCTTTACTACTGGAATTGCTTCTGTGAGCAGTTTTTTTTTTTTTTTTTTTTTTTTAGATTTAATAACTATCTGTTTCGGAATATTAATGTGTATGTGTGACAGGGTGTACGCCCCTTTATTATTATTATTATTATTATTATTATTATTATTATTATTATTATTATTATTATTATTATTATATTTTGCTGTATTTATTTGCATTATGTATTATGAATTGTGTTATGTATTGAATTGTGTGTTGTGGCAAGGATAGGGTTAATTCCCCTATCCAATAAAATACTTTGTGAAGAATGTGGCTGGAGCCTTAATGAGGTAATTGATTGATTGATGGGTAGTTAAGGCTCCAGCCACAGTATCAAAGGACCTTTAAGGGGCTGGTTGGAGAAGGAGCGACTCACTGGGACAGAGGGCCAAACAGACGATTGCTACTATTTGTGTGAAATTGTTACAAAGGTACTCGTTTGATCTTTTTATATTTAGTTTTGTGTGAACCTTTTGTTTTGGCCCGCATGCCCTTTTTTTGTGTTTTTGTAAAGTCTTTTATTTATTATTTAATAAATATACGGCTGTGACCCGTATCCCTGGATGTTTGTGTGCTGCTTCCTGGATGATGATGATGTCACCACCCACGTCACTCAAGACATTCATATGTAATTGATATTATATGTGCCCTTTAATACTGAAAGGGAAAAAAAATGATATCCATTTTACAGGAATGTACAAACATTTAATAAAACCACCTTATAACCCTAATTTGCATATTGGTAATTAACTAAAAATGATTTACTTCTCTTGAGCAGCCTTGATATAATATAATGTTATTACAATAAAGTCATTACACATGCATATATATATATATATATATATATATATATATATATATATATATATATATATATATATATATATATATTTTTTTTTTTTTTTTTTTTTTTTTAAACAGTTCAACAGAACTAAACCCAGTGCTCACCCAGTGCAATACATCTGCTTTCCAATCTGTTATACCTCGAGCTTAGGCCCAAAGTGAATTCTGAAGTACATAGAGCTAACATATTTACATCTGCTGTAAACCAGGCCTTTACAGACAATATTTGGTATTCATGTCAGTGTAGCCAGGCTGGAAGACACTGATGATCAGGACCCTAAAATGCATATTGTGCTTTAAGCCAGTTAGAAAGACATACAATATATACATAAATCAAACAATTATTTATAAAACCAGTTATCAGATTATAAATCATGCATTACTATCTAGTATGCGATGGTATTCATTAATTTACATTTTAAAAGGCATAATACATATGAATAAAACATTTAAGGGACTAAATAAGTCTTATAGCACGACTTTGACCGTAAGAGTCTATGTCCAAATATTGCTGCTCATAAAATGTGCTGTTCCCTTCAGATAAGGCCTATATATGTATTGAGTACAACAAGACAATGTTGTGATTTGATAGGTGGCTCAATGTATAAAAATACCATTGTATCATGATGGTTTTTTTTAGACAGTTAATGTTACAAAAACAAGAAATACACTATATAGTAGCCAACATCCTTAAATGCTTATATTTTGGCTTTTAACATTTGCAATGCTTGCCTTGAACAAGAGCAAATACTTACCTGGCTCATCATTTTTAATGAGCATGCTGTTTTTTGTTTTTGTTTTTTCATGGGCGGGCTACCTACTGTATCAGTCAAAGCCTCACCTACTCATATTAATGTAGCTATATGTACCCAGTGTACCCCTATATGTACCCAGTGTACCCCTATATGTACCCAGTGGTTTATTTTCGGTTGTAATCTGAACATGTTAAGGCAGTGAATATATGTTTTCTGAATAACCCCACAACCTCTAAAAACAATTAGGGAGAAGATTTATGATATTGGTGGTATGCCTTAACATCCTGGGAGCAATATACACTGCACACATGTGGCCATTAAAGTTGTAAAGCACCCCCGGTAATGAAAGTGTGTTTCTAATTGGAAACACTTACATTTTATCAATGTGTAGGTCACATGTGATGGCAAGTGCTGGGTTACACATGTTGTAGCTTCAAAGTTCCTCTCATGTTTATTACAATAGTTACAAAATTCATCTCTGATAGTTAATTGACAGGGAGGTGATGGAAGAATCGTGTCTGTACAGTAGGTCCCTTTTTGATTGACCACATAGGGAATTCTGTACATACAAATTAATTATTTGCTCAAAGGTAACATGGTTGATGATTAAAGTTCAATGCATTTAATCAGCTTGAAAAGAGAAAATATATTCCAACATTCTGTATTTATCTAGTGTAGTATTATTGAATCTCAATGTAGAATATACAAATATTCTGCATTGAGATTCAGTCTTATAGTTAAATTATCAATAATAATAATAATAATAATAATAATAATAATAATAATAATAATAATATAGTGAAGTTTTAATTTCCTAAACTGCAGAATTTTAACATTTATTATTGTTCAGTATTTACTTAATAAATGCTGAGGGACACAGTTGTTTATTGATTCATTTTGATGATACATTTAATTACTTTACATTTTTGTTTTATTGATTAAGCCGCTGCTCTGGGGAGCAAATTCAAAGCTTATCAAATACGCTATTCATGACACTGCTAAAAGATGGCCATTGAAATATGAAAAATAAATACTATGTTCCTACAAATTTAAGATGCATTTTCAACCAATTTTTCTTCTCAAATGTTCTGCATCTTGAGTTTGAGTATAGTCATGCGTGTATTAAAATCGCCAACAAAAGAAGTGACTGCCTGAATACAATAAAAGGAACATGACTGACTGCCGAGAAAAGACGAACAAAAACGTCACTGCCCAATCTTGAATCATCGATGACATACAGGCAGACATTTTGCAAGAAGCGTCATTAGCTTCCTGGGGAATTCGAAGAGAAGCTTTTACAATTTGAGCATTTAGTTATTAGACTGTATTCTAACAGTACCAGCTTGGGCAGATGGGAAATGCTGATCAGACTCCTGTATTTTTCGACATGCCAAGCAATACCACAGTTTACAGAAAGGGAGAAAAACAGATGTGAGAAATCAAAACTGGAAATAAGAAGCAGTGCTAACTGCCTCCACAGGTCATTTTCTTCTATGCGTAACCGAGGTTGTAAATGCATCTTCACTTGATGTTTTATTTTTCCTCAAATTTATGGTGGGAAATTTGAGCTGTGTCTTAAATTCCAGGGCATCTTAAACTCGAAGGAATACGGTACACTCTGGAACACCCACACATGTTGTATAAAGTCACCCTTGAAAAGGCATCAACTACAGGCCTACATGTAGGGATTCATCAATGAGCAAAATCTATAGGTAAACTTAAAAAAAAAAAATAATGAGGAACATTGCATTTGTTAAGAATTCTTTTTTTAGCCTTTATATTATATATATATATATATATATATATATATATATATATATATATATATATATATATATATATAATGTGTGTGTGTGTGTGTGTTTGTGTGTGTGTTATGTGTAACAAACAATCAAGCAGCAGCATTCTGGTTTTATTTGTTTTAAACAATCTTGTACTTGTTCTGAAGGCAACATGCCAACTTTTTAGGAAAAAAATGTATATCTTTGTTTTTTTCTAGTTAATATATTCCTCGGAAGAATGAATTATGAATTCAAGTTTTTTTTCTAGAAGCAACACATTCCAAACTGTAGAACTGAGCATGTGTTGCCATTTATTTTAATTGTTTTTAACTGCTGCTCATGACACAAAGCAGAGACATTAAAAAACAACTTCTCTCAGCATTGAACATGCGCTATAACAATTACCTGATGGTGTAATTTCCTTGCTCCAGCGATTTCGATTTGTATACCGTATGCAAGACCATTTAAAGGAACAGTGAACAAAGAACATCTTATAGTTCAGTGATCTGACAAGTGTTATTAACAATGACATTGTCAGTCTGGAGATTTTCTTATGGCTGAACAAGAGCTATTTAAACTTGCAACAGTCTCTTTCTTCTGCAATCCATGCTCATGCAAGGACACAGAGTCTGAAAAAAATGTGTATAATGAACCACAACCATTGGTGAATCAATTCAAGGATCACAGAAGTGTTACAAATAAAAATTATATATTTATAAAAAAATAAAAATCAATATAGAAGTAAGTCATGGAGAAGGGTCCTGGACAGTTCTTGCTATTAAGGTGTTTTTTTGAAGTATACCCAATTTTAAAGAAATTGACATTTGCAAGAAGATATTGAGTAATAAATTAAAGAGATTAAATAAATAAGAAATATATTTTACTATAGTGTCTGGGATTGTATCTAATGTGAATAACAAGATCTCCTTGAACACAATGCTATAGTCATCTTAATTACATTGCTTATTTTAATTTGTCTTACCTGCTGTGCCTCTTGTGTAGCTACTGTAATTGGTTTACATTAGTGCTCATTCTATTGAATTGGCAGATGTTCTTGTTTTAATTAATGGTTTTAACACATCCACCACAACGGCAGTACCAATCATTGAGTCTTTGATACAAAACTTATAGCTTTTCACACATGCACACTCAAGCCAAGCCCACCCAGCGCGGCTCGGGTGTGTTCACACTACTGTTCAAAGTAGAAGCTGCACTGTGGAACGTGACATCAAATTCAATGGGCACAGGTGCCCAGAGAAGTGGTGTGGATTTGTTTTGAGAATAGATCACAAGGTTGTACTGTATGAAACGATAAAGTCTACCAAAATATTTCATAGGAATTGAGAAATATGGAGTGCAAGCAATGACAATAATATTGCCCTAAGAGCCGTTAATTTATTTGAAAGAGTATTGTATGTACTAGTGCTGGATGTTTACATTCATGTATTCTACATCATATACAAAGTAGTCGTACATGCAGAAAAAATAAATTAATTAAAGGCAACCGCTGGACAAATAATAAATAAATAAAAAACCTGTACACATGTTTGTTATGGTTTTGCATTTAAATGGTTTAAAAAACAAACAAATTAAAAGGTATTCAGAGGACTCCAGAAGGACGACATTGATTAAAAAAAAAAATACGCACCCAACATGAACATTGGTTTGATCCACAGTCTGCACTATTATCAGTGATGTGTAGGAAACAGAAGCCACTAGTAGATTACTAAAACAATTACTTAAACTTAGGCTAGGTAGTTGTTACCTTAATATGTTTTTATTCCCTATTAATTAAATTATATTAATTGAAAAAGGCAAGAGAGAACCAGATCATTATTTTTTTTATTATTTTAGTTTAATATAATATTAGCAGGCTAATGATCCTATTGAAGTAGGCTACGATATTTTTTTTTCATTAAAAAGTTGTGATTGTTCTTTGTTGAAATTAATGTTCAGCTTACACGTATTGTTGTGTAGTACTCATTTAATCAAACCAAGAAGTGTACGAAGTTGCTTGTATCGTTCATGACATTTTTAAAATCAAGTAAGCTTATATCTGTGTAAAAAAATGAAGAGTTGCAGCCAGTGTCATCTTACTTAAAGGCACTCAAGCTGAAATCATAAAGTAATTTAAAGTAGGCTCCGTTTTAGTGGGAGCAGCTCACGGCCCGAGCTTGGCCACCTTTTGTTTGATAGCTGTTTTTCCCACTGTTTGGCCTTTTTTGTATTTTGTATTATGTACATTGTGTTGTGTACATTCTCTAGCACTAGAGATACCATTGCTGGTACCCTAGTGGTGGCCACATACAACTGCAACTGTCTGTGATTGTTAATAAAACCTGTATGTCTGAGCAGCAGTTTCATCTCAAACCTTCTGTGTCTGTTTCGTCTCTCAGCAGATACCCACATAGTAAGAGAACACCCCTGTTACAGAACCCTGAAAACTACCGAGCATTAATAAGTAGAAAATCAGTTTTGCTAAATGCAGATTATGTATGAACAGTTTAAATGTTTCACAAAGGTACATTCATTCAAAAAAATTCACTCCTGCCAAGGCCAGTTAACTATAACCTAATTATACATAAAAGAATGTGACAAAATGCTCTGTAACTGCAAGAACTACTTAACAAATATGAGCCCCTTATGATGGATAATTTCTATCATTAATTATGTCAGCATGTCAAAGGTAAATTAGTTATAATACAAGCAGGGTCGGCCTTACCTCTTTGTGGGCCCTGTGAGGTGTACAAATGGATGAAAAAGCAGAGAAAAGCTTTCAATGGCCGAGAGGCCGATGGAAGCTGCAAAAAAAAAAAAAGGTGGATCTGGCCAATACACATACTCCCTTCACCACAGACATAACACGGACATAAACAAACAAGACAGCCGCTTCCGCATCCAGCGCTCAAAGAAAGTCACGGACATTTGCTAAGCTTTTTCAGATGTTATAGAAATAAAATAATGACTTGAATAGCATTATTGAGGAGTTTGGTGATACAACGAGTGATCAGGAGATGATTTATCAGTATGCATTACTATGAAGAGATATGTGATAAATACAGCAAACGAGGAGTGGGGCAGGGCTGGAAATGCAGTACTGAGTGTCCTGATTTACTGTGAATAAAATTACTTTTAAACAGCGCATGTAAAATAAACAGCTTGAGTAAAAATACATTGGACCTGACATGCCTGACAGGCACTGAATAAATGGACCACAAGGGTTAAAAAAGGTAATTGGTCAAAATGATCGCTCCGATAGGTATAGTGTTAAGAACATTTCTCCTTCATCATTATTTGGATGGCGTTTTCTTCATAGAAATGAAGAAAATACAAAATGCCTTTTTACTGATATAACGATGAATCACTTTGAGCTACCATATTGCAAGAAAGAAAAAAACAGTAAGCTACTACTGAACTGTTATTTTCTAAATGGTTGTATTTCACATAAAAATGTGTACTTTTAAGAAATAAGGTCAATATTGAAGACTGTGACAATAGGGGAGGAAAACTATCAAAGTAGAATGGTCTTGCTTGTTAATTTATTTACATTACAAATGGTCTGAGGCAAGAAGAGGTTGTGGTTAAAGCAAAAAAGGTCAGATATGTTCGCTAATCATGCCTTTGAATTAAAGCAGCAACACGCTCAATGTTGCCGTTC
Source organism: Polyodon spathula (assembly GCF_017654505.1). Lineage (NCBI taxonomy): Eukaryota > Metazoa > Chordata > Actinopteri > Acipenseriformes > Polyodontidae > Polyodon > Polyodon spathula. The sequence goes on from NC_054534.1 coordinate 12,921,984, forward strand.
TAGTTTGTGTTTCCAATAAATTAAGCAGGAGACACAGATGTCTTTTAAATAGTCATTCAAACGAAACAAGTACAAACAGGAGCTTATGTGTGTCATCTGAATATTGTGACGTTCTTTGTGAACCAATGAAATAGTTATTTACTAAGCTAAAATGTTTCTACATTTCTCACTATATTAAATGCTTTTGTGCGTACAGCTTAATTTTTAGCAAATTGCAACAAGATTGGCTTTCTAATAAACTAAAATAATGTATTTATAATCCAAATGGTTTAACCCATACAAGGTATTACCGTGGGACATACAATTTAATGCAAAGATGTGATAGCCATATATATTCTGCTAACTTGACCAACTCAACGATTCACACCTATGGAGGGTGGTATTCCTATTGCTTTAAGAGAATGGATCAATGAGAATTCTGAAGCACTTTGAAGTCGTAAACTAAGTGATCAATAACCTTTTCCCCAACTTTCAAAAACAGATGCATGCATTAGTCAGTATATAGTATATTATGGGAGGTACCACACCTCTATAATTTTACATTAGACTACCTGTAATTATCAAAACTAGATACACCTAGTGTGGTTTCATTAAAATGTATCTTTTGATTCGATTTTATATTTATGGCATATGCATTGTGTAGATAGGTGAATTCCCCTTAAACTTTAAATAGCAGTTAATATTAATTTGAGTCAAGTCAGTGATAAATGTATATTAAGCTTTGATTTGTTGATATATTAAGGTTAATTATGTTTTTGTTTTTTTTAACCAAAACCAACAAAGATGTGGACTTAGCAGCTGTACTAACAATAATGTATCAATTTAATATTTGTGATTAGTTTTGTTATATAATTTTGATCAGTTAAAGTTACAAATAAGAAGCAATATCTGTACTTTTTAAAAAGTATATGATGTGTTCTATTTTGAATGACTATTTGTCTTAAATATATTTAAATTAATGATGACATTTGATGTAAAGGTACTACTGGTAATGTTATTGTAATCAATACAAGCAACTGTATCATTGCACCGTAAATAATAATCAATTCATTTAAGAGAAGTACTTCTATTTAAATATTTATGTTTTTACAGATCTCACAGCTATAACTACAAACTCTATTAAACAGTAATCTACACTGCTGCCTGTCTGACCTATTTAATTTGTACCGAAACATATTTAGTCTGAAATATGTAAACACAACTTCTAACTGGGGGGGTCCAGGCAGTTTGACATGTAATTCATATTTATATATTTTATTGTCACAAAAAATCAATTCACAGGACTGGAGCAAGGGCCACGTGAAGGAAGAACCTCAGAAATTGAAATAGTGCTTGTGAGATAAATGTTTGTGAAAAAAGAGAGGGTTTCCCCTTAGCTCACAGAGAGCTGGCTTTGCAGAGGTAACACAGAACTGATCAGCCTCCAAGGGGAAACAAAAATAGGATAGCGGACAAATCGAAAAGTCAAAGAGAAATCCAGAGATCTGCCCGGCTTTACTGAGGGCGGTCAGCATGGCTGAACTTCCAAGGCTGAGTAGAGATTCCAAGGCGAGTGGTGAGTTTCAATTCCCTCACGGGGAGACTGGAAGTTATAGAGGTTAGATTATATGTATATACATTTACTTTCATGGGGAATTAAGGACTAATCTCACTACTCTATGGAGAGAGAGAAAAAAAAAACCCTTCTAAGAGGAAACCTCTGGCCCCAGCTCCAAGCATACTAGCAATACTCTGACGCTCACCAGCAGAATCACCAGCTCACCAACAGAATTGCCACTACCAGCAGATGCTGAAGAGATGGCAGAGGGAAGGGTATATGGGCATGCATTGAAATGTCTGATTTATTGAACCAGGATCCATGAAAGGATGATTTAATGGAATGAATAGCCTCAAAAATAGTTATAGAGTGGAGGTGGGGTTAATTTGGAATTGAGAGACGGGAGGGGGGGCCCTTCATGAAGCCCTTGGAAATCTCAGAAGGCATTCTCACTGTATGACAGACATATTTTGAGGTCATCATGTTTTACATAAATAAATGTAAGCAGGTTAAATGGTTCCTCCTCCATTAATGTTTGTGTGTTTTTTTTTTTTTTTCCCAGAAAATTTAACTCAATACAAAAATATTGTCAAACCTAGTTTAACCCTTTTATTCAGTGCTTGTGAGGCACGTCAGGTCCAATTTATTCACGCACGCTGTTTATTTTACACACGCTGTTTAAAATGTTTTTCAGAATAAAACAGGTTTAAAAGGCACTGAATCACAAAAGAACTCAGTACTGTATCTCCAGCCAAGCCTCACCCCTTGTTCGCTGTATATTTCACAAATGCCTCTTTATAGACGTGCATACTGATAAATCCTCTCCTGATCATTCGTTTTATCACCAAACTCCTCAATATGCGATCTAAGTCATTATTTTATTTCCTTAATATCTCAAAAAGCTCTGCAAATGTCTGATGTTCTTTGAGCACTGGATGCATAAGCAGCTATCTCCTTTGTTTATGTCCATGTTATCTCTGTGGTGCATGGGGCTATTAGATACGCTCTTATTTTACGGCTTTATTCGGCTCCTATCGGCCATTGAAAGGTTTTCTTGGCTTTTTTCCGGAGAAAAAACGACTAGAGACCTGTGCTTGATGTCTTTTTGATGATGGATAGTGCTGGAAAGGGAAAATTGTAATGTCAGACCTGGTCCAACATAGGACCGCAAAGGGTTAACATTATATTAGAATTTTGTGATTATGCTTGTTATCCATCTCTTGCAGAAATCACTTTTTACCAAACAACTTTATAAATGTGTCTTAATATTATGTGTAAGTCTATACTTGGGAGAAGCAGAAATATGGCAGGAAAAGTTTAAATGTACTTCAGTTAAAATCTTTCAAATTCTACTTAAACTAACTGCACAATGCAGCACTCTTGTGTGTGCTGCAGATTCTGCTGGAAGATGTTGTGTCACTGTGTAGTGATTTTACATAACTCCTTTTCAGCTGCCAAAATGGATTCATATGTAGTTTTTTGCAATATGTTTACCGCAACGGGCCCAATTCACAAAGGTTTATTTGTGATTTATTAATTAACTGATTTTGTTTGTCTGTTTTAATGGATTATGAAAAACTGTTAAACCACAACGTCATTGCCAAACATAACATGAGCTCTGATTCTCCTGTTGCTATACTAATGAAATATGAACTAGTCTTCCACATTTTATTTGAACTTTTGTTCTTCTTAATAAGAATCGTGGCATGTAGTGTGCATCTGAAAATGATATGATTGCTAGGTTTTTCCTTTGTGTTAAATTAGTAGATAATTCTTAACGCATGCTTGAAATAGAGAGATTTTCACTTTATTTACTCACATCATCTCTGAGTATCATATTTTCCCATAATTTTCCACTGTCATGCCATTTAGTGTGATATCATGAATGTCTGACAATAGCTTGACAAATTGTATTTTAAGACTGTGTAATCATGGCTACTCCTGGGATGAATGACAACACAGTAAAAACTCTTAACAGGAATATAGACAGTTTGTTTCTAAAGGGTCAACTTGCACTTCATACTGTAAATAGGTGGGAAAATGTATAATGCAGCCCTTGAGTGTTCAGTAATGTAAACCTTTCAGGAGCTTTCGATATGTCTCATTCCAGAACTGAATTAATTAGTAGTTTCTTGTACAAAAACTAATATGCTAACTAGTAGTCTGAAATGTGTTTTCGTGAACATCAATGGTTTTAGGGGGGCTGCAACACTTACAGACATATTTTCTTTCAAATGACCTTGACACCTGACAAGCAATGCTGCCCACGTAAGGGGCCAACTCATGTGCATGCATGTTGCTGTTAGGTTCTTGGGTTTATTGCAAATTTATAGAAACTGTTTCATGTGACACGGTTCAGTTCAACCACAGCCCACCTCAGTTTTGTTATTAAAGTTCCATAGCCACTGCGGCTATGGAACCCTTCCTAAAAACACACAGGTAGAATAAATTGTTAACTTGAAGATCCAAAGCTTTGCATAAGTGAAATAAATCAAGCAGATTCATCTTGTAATCTCAGGAATGACTACACTTGGCCAGTGGAAAAACAACGTCAGCTCTATCATACATTACTATTCTTCATTTTCATTGCCCAGTATTACTCAGTATCATTCAACAGTATGATTCATTACAAAGAAGAATTGTGAGTATAAGGAGAATTTCACTATGGCTTGGGCCAAGAAATAGTGGGAACCCTTGCTCTAACTCTAGTGTAGTCAAATATCCCTTAATACTAGAACCACCAAGGCAGTCATTGTGATGGTTTTCACTTTTAAAAATTAAATTACTCTGCTTGTGTTAAAGAGCTGCGGTCGTCTATGCTTGACTTTACCTAAATACATGTATTAAAGGATACATAAAGACCTTTTTTATTGTATTGTGTTACATGTTCCCATGTGTTGCCACCACTATTATGTAAGGTGTGTGTATTTTTTTATTTATTTTTTATTTTACATTTTACAGAACTACATTGCACATCATCCTCTTGCTAACTGGTAAATACATCTTGAGGCAGGGAATGCAATTTAAAAGTTTAAAACAGCACACACACACCTTACATAAACAGTTGTATCAACACTTGGGACCATGTGACACAATAAAATAAAAAGGACCTTATGTACCCTTTAAACCCTTTAAACCCTGGGCACTTAGAGTAAATTCCCAGCACTTGTACTTATTGCCGGCCTACAGTTTAAAAATAAATTGTCTCATTATCATAACTTAGTGGTACAGATTCTACACCATTTGCATTTTCCATGCATATTGTTTTAATTATTTAGTCCCCACATATGTAAAACCTACAACCACAGTAAAGGACTGAAGGGATTTCATTGATTTAATGATAATACTATGTAACACAATTTTTGTTCCTGGGTAGTAAGTGTTATTTCCTAATTGCTTATGCCTCAAAAGTATAGCAAATGGCTATTCCCCACAAACTTTGATTTTGTGACCAGGACAGTGATATTTCAAAATATCACTATTTCCAATGGGAAAACGGGCAAATGTGTGTCTTTTCGTTCACATAAAGTCAGAAAAAAACAATGTATGAATCCAAATTAACATGTGTTTATACTAAAGTAATACAAAAATGACTACAAGACTACTAGAAGTGAGTAGTTTTTCTAGATTTACGATTATACTGTAAATACAGAGAGAGCTACTCAGGAAGCTGTGTTGGTAGATTTTGTTTGGTATTATCTTTAAAAGATGTAAGATATAGAAAATATGAAGTCTATCCTATTATAAATCCTTACAGAAGCCCATATAGCTATTGTTTTCAATAAACAGAAAATCAATTTACTTTTGCACTGTACTCCAACTGTCCATTGGAAACCAACTCCAGTCCATATGGATTCTAAAATGTCAATGTGATAATATTCCAGGCAATAAAGGGTTAGATATTATTGAATCTAAACAGAACCATTTTACACCATAATTAGGGGTTCCCAATATGAGGCACTGAATCTTCAACCCTTACACTTCTACTGAAGTGTATAGTAATCACACAATAAGGGTTCAAGATAACTTGAATGAGCTGTTATTCCTTCAGGTTCTAGTGGAGTTCTGAATAAACCATTTCAATTTTTTTTTTTATTTCAGTATGCATACATTTTATTGTAAAACACCTTAAAAATGTGCATTAATAGGCAAAAAGCTGCCCAAAGCCCTTGTTAACTTGCCCTTGTTGCATTAATTACCATAAAGCTAACTAGCCTCTGTCTTCAACCTGCCTCAATGCGCTATGATAGTATCCATTGGTATTAGAAATAAAACTTGTTTCTCCCTAGCTTTTTTGCACAAAATACAGAAAATCCAGTACCTACAGTAATATTTTCATATAACACCCCCTAAAAGGTTAATTTCTGTAGAGTAAGGTCATTGAAATGGGCATTAATCTAGCATATTAAAGACTCTTTTTAGATTATTGAAGGCTGAATATTACTTTATTATGTCAGAGGCTGAACTTGGAGAGCCTGGGGACATACTGTAATTCCAATGGTCTAAAGCATGTTCCAAGGTCAAGGCTAATTTTCAAAGATGAATAGTCAATGCAACAGCATAAATCTAGCATGAAACTACTGAGTTGCAGGTAGGGGTAGTTATTGTTCAAGATGTATTTAAAACCATTTTATTGTCTCTCAAAACTTGCCTTAAAATAGGGCCTGAATCTCTCAAATCCTACAGTTGCGTTTCTGGGAACTTGAACCTATGTGATGAAATTAAATTATTATTTGGAACCTGCAGTATATATTTGGTTCCAGATCAATATCTCACTGTATTTCTAACCCCAAGATTTTTGGATGGGCTCTTAAAAAAATATGTGCATTACCAAAGTATAAGGAAACTCAGTGTTTAGCAACAATCCCTGCTGATGGCCATCATAGATCATGCTGGAGTGCTATTACATGAATTAGATCACTGTCCCCAAGCAGTACTTGAACCATGATAATTTAGTGGCAAACATGCAACCTTATTTTATAGATGCCTGAAATATGTGCAGTCTGAAAAATGTAATGTTCCATCCTTGTGGATTTTGATAGAATATTGAGCAAGATAACTGGCAGAAAACCATTTATTAAGTGATGTTCTGTTCCAAAACTAGTCTGTAGTGATGCCACTGGTGTTACTAAAATTATCCAGTCAGATTAATTAAATACATGTCTTGAGTTTAATTCTAATTGGGGACTGAGAGAAATATTTTGCAAAGATGAATGACCCTCTGGAGACTTGGTTTTCTTAATGTTGTTTTGTTTTTTGTTTTTTTTTTAAATGTCAAGGATCTAGTAGTTGAAACTATTAGATACACATACAAGCTCATTTAAATTATTAGGTTTACAATGTAAATAATCTTTTACATATTCCTGAAAAATAGTGCAGAATTAATGTTCTTGATTTCCAGTCTTACATTCTGCTTTTGCTCTTTATCTCTTTGCTCAATTGACTGCCATTGCCCTACTTAGTAAGAGGCTGACCTAAGTACAGTATACACTGTGGCAAAGTTGTTAACAGTGTGCAGGTACGGGAATGCAGCAGTGATCAATAAACAGACAGATAACAATAATCCAGGTGCAATGATGTTTTATTTGTACAATCCGAAGTCTGATGACAAACAGCATTAATTAGTGACAATAAGAACAGGCAATAGAGCAGCATGTATTGCTCTGTTGTTAATCCTTGGGTTGGTCCTGTAATAATAATAGTTCTGATCTTTAACACCCACATGTAATACAAAACACGAACACAAGTCAACAGCGAGTGCTATAGTGCTTGTGGTGTAAATACAGTTATTCTTGAACAAGTGCTGGCCTTGGCGACAGCTCCAGATCGTGTTAGCCATCTAATAATAACAAAAAAGTGGTTCTTAAGACACGAACAACAAACAAAAAACTCACAATAACAGTATAGGTTTCCTTCCGGTTCAACATTGTTTCAACAAAAGACATAGGAGACAGAGAAGACAGTTGTGGTACACAGAATACTACAGAGCAGGGAGGAAATATAGGAATTCCACACGGTTGTTGGTACAGTCAAGTGCTGAAAATTACATCATGGTTATTCCCTCGAGGAAGTATGTATGGTCACCTTGGGTACAACCACTTCCCATGAAAGTAAAACATAAAATAAAAACATGGTATGTATCATTGATTACACCTTACTTAATATAAAGATAGATGATATTCCATAAATTATGTATTTATTATTATTATTATTATTATTATTATTATTATTATTATTATTATTATTATTATTATTAAAAGCAAAAAAAAGCAACTACAGTATGCAGACTGGCATGTCTTTATGGAGCATATAGGATCATATATCGTGCTTGTACTATAATTTACATTAATGGCTGTTTATCAAATAATTTATAACACAATAAAAAATAAAAAAAAATAATCCAGTTTACTGATGTGATGTTCTACGGTGGAATAGTGAACAGAAATCCTCTCTGTAGTAAATCATTAAAATGCCTATATTTACTGTTTATCGTGTATAAAATAATATAGAAAATAACAACAGGTAAGTGATGATGTCACATTTAATACAGCTCTGACTGGCCAGGAACATTTATCATTATCGTCACAGCAGGTAAAAATTGCTCAATGATCGTTATCGTTGTGGTGTGACCACCTCCATTCATATGAACTGAAATGATTTTTAAAAACCATTATCATTATCATTCAAGGTGTGACCGGTACTTTAAAATTCACTTCAACTGAAAAATTAATTCAAAACAATGACATCACTAATCAGCCATCTTAACGGTATTTGCTTCAGCCTTTCAATGAAAATGACAATAGCCTAAATAAAGGTTGGTCATTGCTAGAAAACAAATAGCGAGATTCTGTAACGTGTATATTGTTTAATAAAGCAATATATAACAGCAAGGATCTGTGTATCCTCTCATACAAAGGTGTCTGCCATCCTATCACCTTATAATATTACAACAGTTTAAATCATCGCAAAGCAATGTGATCAGTAGGAATAAATAGGATTCACAAATTGTTTAATGAAGTAAAACATGAGAAATTTATTTATACCTGCCATTTACAGGATTGCTTCTTTGCTGGTTTTATTATTTCTTACCTGCTGCCTATTTTTTTTTTTTTTTTTTTTTTTTTTCCCTCCGAAACAGGTGACTGATGCAGAAAGTAATTTAAGACTATACCACCATGGGAGGTCTAGGTAGACGATTCTGATTAAGTTCATACAGTTCTCTCATTTTCTTCTTTTACCTTCAGGATAAAACATATTTTAATCCTATAATTTGTTACCAACTTAAATTTGTTGTTCTAAACCACCAAAACCATTTATCTCCATATGCGACCATTAAAAAGCCAGGGTAGCTTTTAAGTACATACTACAAGCCACTTTCAGTTCCTGTTCATCATAGGATAAAAATCTCTGGAAACCACACTGCACTTTCATGCAAAATGTAGTAAAATTAGGCTAAACCCAAATTATATGTTACAATATCAAAATATTTGGGAAATACACATTACAAAATGCTGACAATGTATGTTTAATCTAGAAAAAAGAAAGGGGATATTTATTTTCTTCTCTATTACTTTCAATTTTGTTATAGTCCAACACATACAGTGCCGAGAAAAAGATTGTGAACCCCAATGACAATTATGGAAATTCCATGGTTTTACCATGATAGCCTTCTTGAATCAAAACCAGTCTATTGTTAAATATCCAATAGGGTTTATATTAACCAATTCCATGTCTTTTGAAACAAAACAACATTAGGCTGAGCGGACAGTTGAATTATGTATAGATAATTCACATGTGCAACAACAATCGTTTTGACGCAAGGAAGACATAAATTAGCAGTCTCCCAGTGAAAAAGGACATAAAAACATCAAAGGACTCAGAGTTTAAAGAGGCAAGATACACAAATGACCTCATGAAATTAGCTAATCAGCAGAGTGAAAAAGACAAAATCAAGGCGGAATTGAACATTTTGTGCTGCACATCGAATGCTAAACAAGGTGCTGTCACTCTGCTAAGCAAAGTGAGAACACCGGGACTCTGCCTAAAAATGGAATCAAGACGGGACCTGAAACAGACCCAAGATGAAGAAGCAAGCTGTAAGCGAGTCAACGACCATAAGCAACGAGACTGAGCCCCAGCTAGAAGACTGACGTAAAACTTACAGCAACTGTTATCAGACAAACCAGTCTGGGTCTGCTGTACACCTAAAACCACAGTATCCAAAAGAAACTGCACCCTGCACCCTGCTACCTGCGTAGCTAAAGATTCAACAAAGAGGACAGAGCAGACGGGCAGTGTTGTGGATCCTATACCGAGGACTGAAAACTTTGTTGCAGCTGTTTATTGATTCTATCGAGAATTGAAAGCTTTGTTGCCAAGTTTGATCCAAAGTTGAATTGAAGACTTTGTTGCGGAGAGGAGAGTTTTGTACTGGACACTTCAACAGATTGAGTTTCCAAACCAACAGACCAAAAGTATAAGCTTCAAGGAACCACTGAGTGTAATTTCAATTGTATTTTCCTTTCATGGAACTAAATTATTAATTTTAACACATTCACATAGAATTGAACGGTTAATTATTTAGTTTTTTTTGTGAAACAACTTTTAGTGAAACTTGATGAAGTAACTGTAAGTAACATACCTCATGTTGTTTCTCCCATCTCTTTCTCCCACTTGTGCAAATAAATAAAAATTATATATATATATATATATATATATATATATATATATATATATATATATATATATATATTATATATATATGGGCTTTGTCACTTTAAGAAATGGCCACCCAAGAGTAAAAACTACAGTAAAAAACATGGCCACCAGGTGCCCTCTACATGCATTACCGGTGCCTCACGACAGACAGATGGGCAGGGACTCCTGGGGGTATATAGTAAGCACAAGCTGAGAGAGTCAAGGCAGTTCGTGTGAGGTTTCCGCAGGGAACAGACTCCAGATTGCTTGGAATAAAACTGGAATAAACCGAAAAACCCTGTTGCAAGCTTGAAAGGGACTGCCATTGTTTAGCAACATATTGTGTGTTATAGTTAAATTGGCGGTGAGTAAAATCGCAGAGGCCCCCATTAATTTGCTACAGTATGGAAAATGAAACAAATAATATATATAACCAGACAAATAGGAACCTGGGAGTGAGGGGTAAACCTGAAGGCACACAGCCCACTCGTGATAGACTTAAAAAAAAAAAAAAAAAAACTTTATTTGTTGAAAACTATGTCTGCTGGGGAAACCGGAAATTCCGTCCTCTTCACACCCGGGAGTTCTGGATCGGACAGCTCGGCATGTAAGAAGACCTTTTAGGACCTTTATATTATATATATATATATATATATATATATATATATATATCTATATACACACACGGTGCCTTGCAAAAGTATTCAGACCCCTGACCAATTCTCTCATATTACCGAATTACAAATTGTACATTGAAATTTCGTTCTGTTTGATATTCTATTTTTAAACACTGAAACTCAGAATCAATTATTATAAGGTGACATTGGTTTTATGTTGGGAAATATTTTTAAGAAAAATAAAAAACTGAAATATCTTTCTTGCATAAGTATTCAACCCCTGTGCTGTGGAAGCTCCCAGTTTGCACCAGTGAAAGAAATTGCCAAAATGAGGACACAATTACCTTACCATTGACCTCCACCTGTGAACCATTAAAGTTGCTGTCACATTTTCTGGATAAAAACCCCACTGTTAAGGGATCATTGGTAAGGCTGTGAATCTGAAGAAAAATGAAGACCAAAGAGCATTCTACAGAAGTTAGAGATAAAGCAATACAAATGCATAGATTAGGGAAAGGGTACAAAATAATATCCAAGAGTTTGGATATCCTAGTGAGCACAGTTGGATCAATAATCAGGAAGTGGAAGCTGCATTACACCACCCAGGCACTGCCAAGAAAAGGCTGTCCCTCAAAACTCAACGCTCAAACAAGAAGGAGACTTGTGAGAGAAGCCACAGAGAGGCTAACAATCACTTTGAAGGAGCTACAGAGTTCAGTTGCTGGGAGTGGAGTAATGGTGCACCAGTCAACCATATCAAGAGCTCTGAATAACATTGGAATATGGAAGGGTGGCAAGAAAGAAGGTGTTACTCAAAAAGTACCATCTGAAAGCATGTCTGGAGTTTGCCAGAAAACATGAGTGACCCAACTGCGATGTGGGAAAAGATTATGTGGTCAGATGAGACCAAGATAGAGCTTTTTGGCCAAAACTCAAAGCACTATGTGTGGCACAAACCTAACGCTGCCCATGCCTCAAAACACACCATCCTTACAGTGAAGTATGGTGGTGGCAGCATCATGCTGTGGGGATGCTTCTCATCATCAGGGACTGGGCATCTTGTTACAATTGAAGGAAGAATAGATGGAGCAAAATACAGGAAAATACTGCAAGAGAATCTGCTTCAGTCCACTAAAAAACTGAAGCGTGGGAGGTAATTTACCTTTCAGCAGGACAATGATCCCAAGCACAAACCCAAAACAACATTGGAGTGGCTCGAGAACAAAAAGGTGAATGTCCTACAGTGGCCCAGTCAAAGTCCTGATCTCAATCCCATTGAGAATCTGTGGCACTATTTGAAAATTGTGGTCCACAAGCGTCGTCCAACCAACCTGAACAACCTGGAGCAAATCTGCCAAGAAGAATGGCCAAAATCACTCCGACACTGTGTGCAAAGCTGGTACATACTTACCCCAAAAGACTTAAAGCTGTTATTGCAGCGAAAAGTGGCTCTACCAAATATTAATGTGTGGGGGTTGAATACTTATGCAAGCAAAATATTTCATTTTTGTATTTTTCTTAAAAATATTTCCCAACATAAAACCAATGTTACCTTATGTTAATTGATTTTGAGTTTAAGTGTTTTAAAATAAAATATCGAAAAGAATGAAATTTCAATGTACCATTTGTAATTCAGAAATGTGAGACAATTGGTCAGGGGTCTGAATACTTTTGCAAGGCACTATATATATAATATATATATATATATATATATATATATATATATATATATATATATATATATATATTATATATATATGAATATTTTATGAATATTTTTGTGTTCTTGTGACAAAGGGGTTATTAATTCCAAAGGCTGCCTTTTTTTTATCTGGTTGGCTTATTTATCTTTTTACGGTATCACTAAAGTGTATGGATGCATAATCTCTGTCCAATACAACTTTTTAGGACATCTCCAAAGTGACACTATATAGGCACAATTACTTACACTGTTGTGCTGTTCTGAATAATTCTGACAAACAAAAATTGTTAAATAATATAAAACCCATACTTAAATACATGTGTGAAAAAAATGTATTCTAGAACATTTTTTTTTTAAATCTTTTCTTCTTGTGTCAGTTTTGAAGCATAAGCACAATAAATGTATTAAAATCAGAGCATTGAAAAAAGTGTGTTCTCACTTTCTCTCTCACTCGCTCTTTCTCCTTCAACACTTGCAGTTTGATGGGATGGGGTGAGTGAGCGCTTCAAGTAAATCTCACTGCATCTAGTTAGTTTGAGATGAAGTCAACCCCCCCTCTGCACCGTGCAAAGCTTTCATGTACATGAGGCCACACCTCTTATGCCAACCACGGGCACTAGCACAAATGGAAAAACGAAACATCTGAAAAAAATCTATTACATTTCCTATTTAACTGAACGCTTTTTTCGTTCATAAAACTAAACTGTGTACTCTGCAGAACAACACGATCACTCATGAGTAGATTTGTTTGCATATGCACAGTATTTAGAATGTTATTTTTTGATAATGTAGCATGTCTGAGGGAATATCCAAAAATGACCAGCACTGGTGTATACTGGTCAGAGCTGGTGGTTTGCTACTTTTCAGCTTGTCGTGTTGGTTCAGGAAACTTGCAGCTGGTTACAGAGCTGTTTAAGCCAATCCATTTAAAATCAATTTACTTTAAATTCTAATGTCAACAGCTCACCAGTTTGGAATTTTCAGAATGTATTTACTGAATGATCAACACACTTCAAATACATATCTGTAATGTAGGGCTGTACAGAAAGCCTGGCCTTCTTCCATTAAGGACCACTGACTGAAATGGGCATTTTAATTAAAATGCAGCAATAGATACAAATTGTTCAATTTGTCCCAGAGACAAGAATAATAGTTAGGGATGTATTGTATAGCTATTATTTAATGTAAAATCTGTTTTTGTTATTCTAGATTGCACTGTTGCATTTTCATTTAAATTCCCATTTTGAGCTATGGAACAAGTTAAGCGTTTGTGAAAGGTGGCATTTTTACGTTCTGTATCCATGTTACTAAAAAAAAAAAAAAAAAAAAAAAAAAAAACTGACACATGGTGGTATCACCAAAGGGACTGTACATTTCTCACTGTTGGAGATTAATGTATTGGTACTGATTTATATAATATATATATATATATATATATATATATATATATATATAATATATATATATATATATATATATATATATATATATATAATATCAGTCATATATAAGGTGTCATTGTAAGCACACACCACTACTCCATGCTTCACTGAATGGGTAATGAACCAGCATTACTTATTAGATCAGCTATCCTGTATATGATGGATGCCATCAATATTCACAGTTGATGGTAAATGCTCAGTTGTGGACTTTTGGCACGTTCCAATAACAAGAACAAAAATGATGCTTTTTTAATTGATGAAAATATCTGTATTGTTTATTAATAGTTATGTTATGAAATTCCAAACTCAGTAATTAATGATTTAACAGCTGTATTTACAGTACAGGAGCTTTTAAGCTTTTAAGCAAGTGAGAACAATAACAAAAAAAAAAAAACATAAAGAGCTTAAAAACTTAAATCTAAACCACGTGACATTTTAATAAACATAGTTGATGCAAAGTAGCTAATCCGCATCTAAAATACATCTGGAATATAATAACCGCATTGTAATGCAGAGAGACAGAATCACTAGACTCAAATAACTATAAAGCTGAACTAGTCAGTTAACTTTTCAATTTATTTTCCAGCTATAAATAGCTCAGTCATGAGTTTTAAGCCTTGCTGGCGCTAACATTATTCAGTGTTGATTTAGGAGTGTTCTTTGGGGCAAGGGTTTAGGTTCAGTAGTCGGGTAGATCTGCTGGGATTAAGGTTGTCCCCAAAAATAACATGGATAGGGTTACAATATGGCTCCATGTTCACATGTTCAGGCTTTTCAACACACATTGCAATTCATTTTTATATGTTTTACCTGACTCGGGTATGGAGGATATTCCCTGCCAAAATTAAAAATAAATAAATAGATGAATAAATCTCAAAATAAATAAATGGATGAATAAATAAATGAATCTCTAAATAAATAAATGAATGAATAAATAAATACATCTTGAAAGAAATAAATGTCTGTGTATTTATGTATTTATTTAGATGTTTATTTATTTATTTATACTAATTTTGGCAGGGAGTATCCTCCATACTCAGGTACCTTTCACTTGTATGTTTTCTTCAAGAGAAGAAGGACTACACTTACCAGAATGCATTGCGGGTTGAGTTAAAAAGCGTGAACTGTCCCAAGCAGTCGCAGTGAACATGGAGTTATATGGCAACTCTAAACATGGCGATACCTGAAAATAACTGAATCTGCTTTTGGCAGGTCATATGGAAAGCAAGTAACCCACAACAAACAACATGGGCTATATTAACAAAGCTATTTAGTCCAAATCATTAAGCAACTCCAAAGCAGTAATATTGTAAACAATTCAAATATTTAATTTAGGACCGGGCTATCCAATCACACTCCTGTGGTTGCAGGTTTAATTGATTTAATTGGCTGGAACAAAGACCAAGAGTGAAATGGTCAACTGTGGTGACCCCTAATTTAAGGGCTTGTAAGGAATAAATTGTTTATCATCCATTTTTTAATTATTATTGTTTTATTTATTTTTTTCCCTTTCAGAAAAAAATGGCCTAATAACAATTTGAAGTAAATAGATTTGAGATTCTTTTCCTGTCATGTTGTATTTTATTTTATAGCAATATAAATAACTTCAGTCAACCTGACAACTTGACAACCCCTTTACGAAAGCCTGTAATTAGTTAAGAATTTATAACGGACAGTTTTTCAGTGAGAATGGGAGCTAAACAGACTCACTTTGCATATACTGAGGAATCCCCACAACTCGCACTCAAACTCTAAACCAACATAACTGCCTTCTAAGCTTCAGACAACCTTCTTAGATCAACTTCCTGTATGTTAACAGTGTTGTCGTATCAGCTGGCTTCATTTTAAACAACATTTACATAGATGAAGAAAAAGCTTCCTGGATTGAGCGCTTTGCAGACATTATTTACATCTCTTCTGTCTCTTTAAAAAACAGAACAGCAAACTCGAAATAAACACTGTACAATTTCCTCATTTTTTTTTTAATAAGTTGTTTCAGACCTAAGAGAGGACATAGACAACTGCTCCCACTCTACTAATTTGAACCATATGTTCCCTTGTGCTTTTAAACACATGACCAGGCTAAATTGGCAATTAATTAGCTTCAACAGATTCCACACATGGTAAAATATGAATGAAAAAAAAAAATGAATAAAGCACTGCCCTGTTTAAACATGCTAATTTTACTGCATGTCCTGCATGTGTTTAATAAGAAAATTAAAGAAGTAGTTGAAATGCCACACCGTGTTGACGATTAATCTTAATTTTTTGCTGGAGTTATGCTGATGAGTTTTTTGCTGCTCAAAAATATATTGGTTATTGGTTAATGTTATCAACTTACCAATATTTGACACTAATGATCATAAATTGGTTGATACATATGAAAACAGTCAGAACAAGCATTTATCAGCTGCAGTTCACTGACTAGTGCAATAATCATGGTCTCATTTCTATTCTGGAACATCGTCTCATTTTGTTATTTAATATAAATCACATATATATATTTATATAAATCACATATATATATATATATATATTGCATAAAGCCATTTGGTGCATTTGTAATTGGTCATAAGATTACACTGGATTTTTTTAAAATGTGTTTATCATTTTTTAAAAAATGAAATCTATATATAACAGCTTCCAATTTATTTTTGTACTTGAAGTTAATTTAGGTCAACTTAATTTAAGTTTTGTTGAGACTTAGACACCCCAGAACATTTGTTGTATTGGTAAAATAATATACCATTATTTGTACCCAGTGTAATGTTACTACCAAGAAATGATCAATGCAACTGTAGTCTATTTGAACTCTGGATAAATACATTATATGACAGTTGACCTCTACTGTAGATTTTATTTGAATTATACAAATAAAAACTCACCTAAAATAAACTGTATGAATTATTTTTTATATAAACGACCCTCAGAGTAATAAAATGAAATAATATTTTATAAATACCCATTATATTATTATTATTATTATTATTATTATTATTATTATTATTATTATTATTATTATTATTATTATTATTAACTGACAATTCAACATTGTTGCAAGTCAACAATAGTCACATCATAGGTCTAATTCACATTATAGGTGTATATGTCATAACAGGGATAGGTGTTGACATTATAGTGATTGTAAGCACATTACACTGTTATCGGCCTAACTGATAGTTTGTGTTATAGACAAACATCTACGGCCATAGAGATTGTTTTTTTATATCAGTATTTGTATGAATGCCGAGATATTGGTACCTAACCAAAATGTACTCATACAGTTGGGTTCTGCCATAACAGGGGACGTTTTTGGATACTACAACCAGCTGTATGAGAGAGACAATTGTTCACCTATGGGTGTAATATATAATAAGATCTATACTATATAATATATATATATATGTATATATATATATATATATATATATGATACTAGATATATAGATATATATATATATAGATATATATCTATATATTATTACTGCCCAAATTACTGCCCAAAAACATTTTAGGACAGTTTCCAGCATCCAGAATACAGAAATACTAATGGATAACAATTCAGCAGAAATGACCTTGAAATCTGAACATCCAAAAAAATGTTTATAAACAGTTTACGATAATCATCTTTGGAGTTGACCTTCGAAAGCACTTGAAAAGCAAAATAGATTTTGAAGGTGACCTTCTTAGTGGTGTTTCATTGGGTTTCTAGCAAAATAAATTAAGCATACAGTGCCTATAGGAAGTATTCACCCCCTTGGACGTTTTCAATTTGTTGTGTTACAACCTGAAATCTTGATGAATTTAAATGGGATTTGTTTTCTTCTTCTTTGATTTACACAACCCACTCAACACTTTGAAGAGGCAAGAGAATTTTTACTTCTTAAATAAAAAAAAAAAAAAAAAACTGAAATGTCTTGGTTAGATAATTATTCACCCCCCCTTAGTCAATACTTGGTAGAACCACCTTTGGCAGCAATTACAGCTGTGAGTCTTTTGGGGTCAGTCTCTACCAGGTTTGCACATCTGGATCGTGCAATTTGTTCGTTCTTCTTGGCAAAATTGTTGAAGCTCTGTCAAGTTCGATGGGGATTGTTGGCGGACAGCAATCTTCAAGACTTGCCACAGATTCTAAATTGGATTCAAGTCCGTCTTTGACTGGACCACTCTAGGACAGTCACTTCCTTGTTTTTAAACCACTCCAGTGTCGCTCTGGCTGTGTGCTTGGGGTCATTGTCCTGCTGAAAGGTGAATCTCCATCCCAGTCTTAGGTATTTTGCAGACTGAAGCAGGTTTGCCTTAAGGATTTGCCTTTATTTAGCTCCATCCATTTTGCCCTCTATCCTGACAAGCTTCCCAGTCCTTGCCGACGAAAACCATCCCCATAGCATGATGCTGCCAACACCATGCTTCACAGTAGGGATGGTGTTACCTGGGTGATGTGTTGGGTTTGCGCCAGACATAATGTTTTGCATTTAGGCCAAATAGTTAAATTTTTGTTTCATCAGAGTCTCCCACATGCCTTTTTGCAAATTTCAACTATGATTTTACTTGGGCTTTTTTTCAGAAATGGCTTCCTTCTTGCCACTCTTCCATACAGGTCTTCTCCAGTAATATTTAAATTATTATAAATTCTCCAGTAATATTCTAAATAATAATAATAATAATAATAATAATAATAATAATAATAATAATAATAATAATAATATAGCAATGAAAAATGGCGACATTTTCATAATGATTTTGTACAGTGAAATTCAAACAGGAGGAGTCAGATCAGCTTTACCTTTTCCTTTGACTTCATGACTGCTTTCCTTTTTTCTCAATTCAGCAAATGGGTGCCGCATTTTAGGAGCAGCTTATTCTACTAAAAGACAGATGCAACTGGATTGATATGAGACAAAACCTCTGCACGTCAAACCCCAGGACAGAGTTCAAGAGGCTAAAACTGGTTGGTCTTAAATTAAATTTTTAGATATATGTGCATCTTGGCCTGTCCACCTTTTTTTAGTAATTGTGTGGGGCAGTTCGTTTGACCCAGTCAGTGACATACTATAAATCTGTTTACAAAATAGAATTGAGCTGTTCACACACTAAAAAAGTGTTTATTAAATCAGCCATCAAATATATGACAGATGTAGTCATGAATTGCATGTGTAGAGAATGCTAAACAGTTAAGCTCTTTACAAATATGAGCCTGCAAACAAAAAGTAAGTTCAATGCAACAGTCAATGAAATGAAGAAGTTTCTTTGGACGTATTACTTGTTTGTATTTATGTTATTTATATTGAGTCAACAAACCAAACCAATCCTTGCTGAAGAATGGACAATGGTTTTAAACACATTCTATAGTGCTTTATTGACTCACAGACATGTTAAAAATTTGAAGGGTTATTGGTTTAAAGATTAGAAGATTTAAGAAATTATTTTAATAAAGACTTATGAAGCTAAATGCTCATCAATAACACTAATATGATGGGGAAAATGTAAAATAAATGCTACATCCCCTAAGCAATGTTTTTCCAATATCCTATTTAAAGAACTTGACATAAAAATGTAATTTATAAGACTCAGAGTCAAGAAAGCTGCACATTTATTAATCCCCAAAATGGCAACAAATTACAATAATTAAACAGGAACAAGCAAACAGACTTACACAGGACAGGCTGAGCCACACCTTCACTGGCCTATCTCCTTCCTAATTATCTATCAATCATTCAATTAAGGCCCCAGCCACATTCCCACATGTATTTTGGCACGGATGATTTTACCACCCTCCCTGCCAACCCTATATTTCCTCCACACACACACACACACACACACACACACACACACACACACAATTTACATTTAGGGCTTTCGCCCTCCACACTGCCCATGCAACCCTGTCTTCCCTAAACACGTTGACTGTATAGCATCAAGACAGTCTCCTGACTGTTCCTGGAATGGCAACATTTACTGAACCCCACCACCAGAAAACACAATTACAGTTGCAAACAGGTTATGACGGATCAGGTCCATGGACATGTGCTACACATTGTGACAAACAACAGACACACTACAGTGACACACATCCCAGAAAATGTAAAACACTGGATAGGACACATCTGTTTCCACTTGAACAGTGCCCCAGAAGCAATTTTGTGGTCAGTCAGTTTGTAGTTATAAAACAATATGTAATTAACATTTGTAGCAAAACTGCTAATGCCTTTTAAATGGATAGCGCCATTAAAAAAATTATATTCCATGCTGGCATAACAATCTTGAAATTGATATTTAGGTTCTGGTAATCTGAAATGGCATATTTAAATGAATAATTAAACATTAAAGGGTTTATTTTCTAACTTAACACATATAATGAAAAAAATTAAAAACTATAATAAAATAAACATTAAAAATAGTGTGTAAACATGTACAGTATATCTACATACAAAACTGTAAAAACTAAAGTAATTTTTAATTTCAAATGAAAGTAACATGTTTTCTCTTGCGTGTGTCACTCGGTGCAGCACTGAACCCAGGCTGAGATGCTGCAGCCTGCTGCTTTCCATTTTTCTGATTGAAATGTTTCTGCCGAAGCGCTGAGGCTAGCTTCAAGATGAAATCTCTCCTACTGATATTTTCCCCGGTGCATTCCAAAGAATTGGTGGCTGCCAGGTCCAGTAGAGATAACAACAGGCTTGTATATAAAAATAAAATAGAATATTGTAGGCTATTTAAAAAAAAAAAAAAAAAAAAAAACATAATTTACAGGTGACTATATATATATTTTTTATACTTGCACTCAAGTGCTACCAGGGTATTAAATACATGTATTTGGGAAAAGTGAAGAACAGACAACTGCGTATCTTTCACACAGGCAGACTAATTTAAATTGTAAAAATGAAAACCGTCCAAACGACTGCTGTGGCAGTTTGAGTGCTAAACCAGTCAATATAATTAGCAAAGCTTTATATTCAGAATCGTTTTTGCTTGTGATTTAGCAGGGTTTGTTATCATCAATGGATTTCATCTGCGAGTCAAATGTATTTCATCTGAGAGTCAACTGCTGTTACATTTCCAAATGCTGTCCATTGAATGTTACCAAATGTAAGCCTTTCAGACTTGGTTAATTATTTATTTTTTTTGTTTCTGCAGTTGATAATTGACAGACCTGTTTCGTGGTCTAAATGGGATATAAAGCTAATTGTCTAAGGCTCTGTTGCATGAATTCCAATCAATCCCAAACATGCTAATGCAATATGTTACTTCTTTGCATTTCCGGATCTATGCACACTAGACTCAAAAAAGAATTGATAACCTTGAGATTGTATGAACTGCATTTATCTGTTATTAAACCTCCAAAACCGTGCTATAAGTAATTGTGAACAGGCTGGCTGTAGGGGCGATGTTAGGCCAGAAAGGAACACAAACAGACAGTACTGGCAGGTGAAACTGAGATGCTGCGGAAAACCTTGTGCTCACATACTATTACATCCTTTATCTGCACGTGAAGTAATTATGCAATCCCCTGCCTAAATACAACTACACATTTTAAATCACTCGTGCTACAGAAACCCATTTATATCCCGTGCACCAATACCAATACACCAACATTAACACACAACGCAACACAAAATACACACATGGGTGAGGCACACTGCCACAGTAATACATGGAAAAGATCGCTCCATTGCTCTTAAGAGAACAGGCTAATTCCAATCCCCAAGAGCCGCATCCAGGTGATGTGTCAATCACTGATCACTATTTTAAACAGTCCACAGTAACTTTGTGTAATTGTAACTGTTCAGTAGGCCACACTGCATTAAGGGTTTTTACTTGGATTACAACGTCTATAAAGGTGTTCAAGTTGTTTATGTGGACAGCTCCCTTTCAGATAAATTACTTTTTGAAAAGTGAGGTGGGACAAGTTAAGGACGTTTAATATATTCTAAAGTAATTTAATAAATTGAAACAAGTGTAGCATTTCTGTTTGTCTCTAGTAATTCTTGACACATAAATCCTGGGCGTGGGGAATCAGTCATGCTATAATTGTTGAAACATTTTAAGGTGTCAATAGCAATTGAGCTCCTGTACTAAATTACTTAAAATAATGATTTAGATCTATACTTTTTGGTACATTGTATTTTCACCCTGTATAGTGCAGAGCAACTGTATTATGGCTGGCCTTGATTCAGAGCCTAAATTTATGTTTCATTTCAGTACAAGTATTAATATTTTCTTATGTTTAAAGTACATACAAACACATACAAATATTTGTTATTCATTTACCAGAGGTACTCAATTCAAAAATAAACATCTTACTGATTAATTTGAGCAGTCTAAGCTCTGCTTTAAAAATCTGCTCGCAAACTACAAAGGACCAACACTGCCAAGGTTATCAGAAACCCAGAATCCCACACAGAAATGTTTGCAGCTGCAAACACCAAGGGAGAACATGCAGCATCCGGATTAAAGATATTGCTCTTTTAGCATTGCTTTTAGGATTATTCAAATTTCAAAGCTGTGTGTAAAGTTAGAGTCAAAACACCTTTTGCTGTGACTTGTGTTAAAGTCCCAATCTGGTTTATTGAAGTTAAAACAGAAAAAAAAGATGAGAAACTACTGGCTGGATGAACCCACATTTAATAAACATCTTTAAAGCTTCTGTTATACTTACTATATTGTTATCAAATCAACCTGTTTGAAATCCCAAAAATGACTAGAACTGATTTATCCTAGCTTATACTGTTTTTCAACTGTTTAATTTGGTTAAAAATGTAATGTTGACGACACAGCAAATAGTTACACAAACGCTAATACCGCTACTAAATAACTTTTCTTATTACACAAATCACCTATGTATATGCCTGTGAAACTTTAAAGAAAAAAAAGAACAACTTTGAGTCATAAGATTACAGAAGAAATTAACATGAAGACAACACATTTCCCTCAGGTCTTGAAGGAAGACCCAACTCTTGCTAGTTACCAGAAGTTGATGAACTTTTCCACAAGGTGCAGCTATTCAAAATAATATCAACTTGCTAAAAAAACCTAAAAGTAAAATGTACAAAGCACTACCTGCTTATATGCTCACTTTTCTTGTTTGGATGTTTCTATCTGAAAGCTTGTGGCACTTATGACTTCTGAATACTGTGGCTCACAAGACAATAGACACACACACACAGACATTCCCAAAACCCACCAAACGTACATTGGTTTGATTTATAGTGTGTGTTTATATATGTCTTTGTTCTGTGATGAATTCCTGTGGCAGGACTGAGGCCCTGCACATGAGGAGGTGGGTCTGTGTGTATTTATTGTAAATAGTATTTTGTTGATGTAAATTATTGTGGAATTATGCGTATAGATGTTTAGTGGGGCCTGCTTGCTGTTTGGTTCCAGGGAGAAGCAGCGTTTGTGATTACCAGCTGCTCAATCTGAGCCAGCAGGGCATGGTCCAGTTGAGGGTCCTGATTATGCACCTCAGTGCTTCTGAAAAGCCATAGGGATCAGAGTACTGCTGCTGCAAAACCACCAAAGGTGACTAATATATCCTGCTGCTGAAGGACTAGGTTTAAGAAAATGAAACGACCAACTCTTGCGACAACATGTGCATCTCCGGGATTAGGAGCTGGTCAGGGGTTTGTCCTGGAAGAAGGAAGCCGCAACAACCACGACCGTGTGTATAATCCGGGGTTGGGGTTAGATGAACTGCCTGAGGGACAGGGAGTTTTTTTTGGGATAGTAGATCTTGCCCAGTATAGCAGACAGGCGTATACAGTACCTAGAAAAAGTTTGTGAACCCCTTAGGATTTTTACATATTTCACATATTCAAACCTGATTCTAATTATCCCTTTAATTGAGTTGATAAAACCAGGGGTTAACTTACTTTTTCACATACCCTGAATGTTAATTACTCATTGTTTGTCTAATTCATACATCATTTTGTTTCAAAAGACATGGAATTGTTTAATATAAACCGTATTGGATATTTAAGAAAAGATCGGTTTTGATGCAAGAAGGCTATCATGGTAAAACTGTGGAAATTCCATAGTTATCATTGAGGTTCACAAATGTTTTCTCGGCACTGTAAGCGTGACCTCCATTAGTTAGTGGAGAATTGCTTGCTGTATTCACAGCACCTTCTGTTTGTAGTTTTTGTGCTGTGTTTTATTCTGCATTTTGAATGCCAGACCATATGTCCCACACAAGCTGCCATTGTTGATAGCGTCCCGTATGAGTCTCAGCAAAAACATTTCTGATATCCATTAAGTTATATGTACAATATAACTTATGAATAAGCTGTTAGAAGACAATAAGGCGACTAATATATCAGTAAATCTAGTAATAGGAAGACTCAGCTATAACACTTGACATGCAGGGCTCCCAGAACCTTATGAATTTGGTGGCACACCCTGTCTTCTAAAAATGATGGGGTGCTGCATTCAGCTGGTCGCACCCCTTCCAATAAAATACTGCAGTAAATTACATTTAGTGTGGTAGTACTGCAAAATGTCCATAATAATCCTGCAGTAATTTACTGTGCTCAATATTCTGCAAAATACTATAACTTAGTTAAGTTATGCTGTAGTAGTTTTTGTAAGGGTCCAAATAAATAAATAAATATGTACCATTAATAGCAATTAAAAATAAACTGTAAATATTTTAAGATAGCAGGGAGGGGGTTAAAAATCCTCCCTGCTAAAAACATGTGAGAATGCACATTTGGGTGAATGGGCTAATGGTTTTATAGTTTAATGATTTAGTTAATCCCCTGCACCTGGTGGTAATTGTAAATTAGAGCCAGGTGCAGGGTATTTAAGGAATGCAGCCAGTCAGTTCGGGGCTGTTGAGTGAAGAGCCTGACTGTGTGTGTGTGAGATCAGTCGTTTCAAAGAAAAAAGGTATTGTGTGAAAACCTTTTGTTGGTGACAGGTAAATGGCTTAGCTGTCCTGCGTGTTAGTCAGGAACCTGGTGGTGTATAGTCAGAGCTCCAAAATGGAGTTAGGTTTTGTTTGTTTCTGTTTTATTTGATTTGTGTTTATTAAAAGTGCGCACAAGTGCTGTAAAAATCAATTTCGGTGTCCTGGGTCTATTCTTAAAGGGGCAACGAACCGTGAGAGTTGCAAGGATCTTTTACATAATATACACTGGAGTTTACCAGAGAGAGGCTATTTATGCTAGCACATCATAGAGAATAAGATTACAGTGTATTTACTTGAGCAGTCACTATGACATGTAAAATACAGCAGATTGACTTTACTGATAGAAAACTATAACCATACACTTGGAAAATACAGTACCACGACTTATAAACAATGAGAGCATATAGAACAAAATACAGGCAACTCTGCAATACAGAAAATAACACGCATTCAAAAATCTCCAGCAAAAGATATTGCTATATAGTTATACAAAACCCTTCTCAGGTAGACATGGCTTTTATGAAAAGCCATGGACTGGAATTAAGTCTTTACCATTAAGCATTTTTGGATGCAGCAAGAGTTCTGCCTTCTTAAAAACAGCATCATTTCATCACGTGGCCTATCTATTTTGACTTGTTTTTGCTTACCAGTAGGAAACATGTGCATTTAATAGCTTTGTTGACTGTTGTAGCTGCAACACATGGCAGACATCTGGATAGATTGGATACAATTACCAGCTGCTGAATCCGAGCCAGCAGAGCATGGTCCAGTTGAGGGTCCTGATTATGCACCTCAGTGCTTCTGAAAAGTCATAGGGGTCAGAGCGCTGCTACTGCAAAACCACCAAAGGTGACTAATATATCCTGCTGCTGAAGGACTAGGTTTAAGGAAATGAAGCGACCAACTCTTGCGACAACATGTGCATCTCCTGGGTCGGGACTCCAAGGGACTTTTTCGACCTGAAAAAAGAAACAAGGACCAGGGGTCACAAATGGAGATTAGACAGAGGGGCATTCGGAACAGAAAATAGGAGGCACTTTTTTACACAGAGAATCGTGAGGGTCTGGAATCAACTCCCCAGTAATGTTGTTGAAGCTGACACCCTGGGATCCTTCAAGAAGCTGCTTGATGAGATTCTGGGATCAATAAGCTACTAACAACCAAACGAACAAGATGGGCCGAACGGCCTCCTCTCATTTGTAACCTTTCTTATGTTCTTATTATCTCATTGCAATATATCACGCATGTAAAACCACCATGAACCACTTTATATTAAATGCCACTATAAGTCTTCTAGCTCTCAAAATACGTATATCCCTGTGACAGAGATTGAATGATTCTCGGTGTTAGATTTCCCTTCTGACCTGTAAGGGCACTATGTAAAAGGAACAGAGTACCCTTAATCAAATGGCGAGACAATTTATTCCTTAGGGTAGGTGGAAGTCGGTCATTTAGGAAGGGGGCTGAACTACAGCACACAAGCTTAATGACTTGGACGGGAGACGGTGTCGCATCCGAGGACTGGAGGAGCGGAAGCGCTTGTAAACCTAGGGGTCATGAGCGAGGGAATAAATAGGGGGCGTAGTGTAAGTGATCTGTTTCTTGGTAAATGGTTAGTCTTTTAACCTACAAGGACTATACTTTCACCCTGTATTTCACAGAGAACTGTAAATACACCACTATTATTCACTGTCACTAGGAACTGTGTTTGTATTTTGTGTTTAGTGTTAGTGATCTACAAATACCGAGTGATACATGCCGTTATATCACTCCATCATTATTATTTACAGGTGTTTGCCATAAGGCTCTGGAGATTGTTAATCAAAATCAATAAACACCCTTGCACCCTGAAAAAAAAAAAAAAAATATATATATATATATATATATAATATATATATAATATATATATATATATAATATATATAATATATATATGGGGTTGGAATGACAGGAGCACAAGCACATTTTTTCAGTATTAACCAGCAAAAAGATTGCATTGATTTGGGCACATGTTGACTTTTAAATTGTAGTTATAATTTATATATAGTGTATGGCTGGCCTGCTGTATTTTAAAATGCAATCCTAGAGTTACTTTGCAGTGTTACTATGATGGATTGACAGATGCTGCCTAATGTATGCGCCAGTAAACATATTATATTAAGATTGAGCACCACTATGCTGCACAAACAACTGCTTGGCTAAAAGAACGATTGAAATCCAATATACGCGCTGAGCTAATTTGACTTGCCATTATCTCTGCTTGTAGAGTACCATTTAGTGCAAAGCAAGGGCCCTAATTTTTGTATGTGTTTTAACCATACCATACATTACTTAATTGAATCAATTAAACATCTAGACAGGTTCTTACGCAGTTTTATGATAAAACTATATTCCGCATGAAACACATATTAACAGTGCATAGTAATTTATCAGCTTCAGAAACATTTAACAGATAATTACATTCAACCCTAGCTCTTGGAGACAAGTAGAATGATCCAGTTACACCAGGATGGCCATGTGATTAGGTAAGTAAAATTTGAATGTTTTGGTAATATCATACTAACATCTTACAAAGTTGTTGTAAACACCTTTTTTAATACAAATTATGTTTAATTTATAGCACTTATCTTTTTTTTATGATTGTCACCCGAAATATTAGCATAGCCCATCCTTAATTATCATAAAATGGTAGAGCAGTTTGCTGTAAACCCATATGCATGTTATAATAAAAAAATACATGGTCAGCTATATTTTTTTTCACAAATAATTTTGCTACAATCGTAACGTGCTACCTCTTTTGTTGTAAATGTTGCCAATGTCTATCAATTATTGTTTATATCTATATTCTCTGGCTGATCTTAAACTCTGCTAAAAGCATCTTAACATGGATTACAACAACAAGCACTCATAAAACAGGGAACTTTTTTGAAGCTACTTACTGTTTACGTTATTAACTAAAACTGTGATAACCTCTGTGAACTGGTTTCACTTTGAAAGACTGAGCAAAAGAAAGGAGCAGAAATATAAACTGAATGAGGAAATCTATTTTGCACATTTCTCGAAGTGCTATTCATTTTTTAAGAAGCAGAAGCCACCTTTATACCTAGGTTTACTTTGCTACTTGATATGGGTGTGCTCTGAACAAAAACCCTCCTGTAGTGCAGTGAGGCACAAAATGTGGGGTGCGACTAAAACTAAAGGGGCAGTTCTGGAAAATACAATCAACTCTAGGACATGTAGAACTGGATCAATTCTGTTTGAAGTGGCGAGTTTCAGTGAAAATGCAGTGAACAGACCCAAAATAGAGACCATATATGGGGCGCCAAATGTAAAAACAAACAAACAAAAAAAACATTTAATGTAAATTGCTTACTTTTTTCTCAGATTTAGCCAAATAAAGTCCAGATTTAGCTAAATACACAAATGTTAACAAACACATTCTTAAAAGTTTTGAAATTTGTAAAAAAACAAAAAAAACAACCCTGGAGACCTGGCCTATTTTTAACCCTAATTACTGAAGTTCCTATCTGAGCACAGTCAAAATAAAACGGGTCATTACTATACAAGCAGATTTTGTGAAACCTAAAGACTTATGGCATTAGCAGTCAATATTGTAGCCATAGAATATTTTGGAGCACTTCATAAGGTCAATGAAAGTGCATTACAAATGATAATCACAAACTTGTATTGTTATATTGACTCTCTGTCTTGCTGTGAGATCTGTGAGATTAAGGTCCTTGTCAGTTCCTAGATCACTGTGTCTTTGTTAAACAGCTATTGGACACTAATTAAGCCTTATGAACACTAATTATAGGTCAGACCTACTAGCAACTACAACTGTCTGTGACCTTCGGTAGGTTGAAGTTCATATGTCACCAGAATGTCTTTGGGGATTAAGGTCTAGATGCTAGGGTAATATATAAAACAAATATTTTATGGGAAATATATTATTTGTGTGTTTGTTGGCTGTAGTCTTATAGAATTAAGTCAATAGAGAACAGCCAATATGAATGTGCACTTCAAGCATATAACAAGCTTTTCCTATGAGCTTTTTCTTTCTAAATTAAAATAAATATAAGTGCATCAAGGGGTCTGTGGCAGAGCAAAGCTCTGCTCTTTAGAAATTGGCAGGGATGGGGTTAACTTCCCCTACCTGCCTGGGTTTATTATGTTCAGGTGGCTGGGGTTGATTAGTTGATTAGGTTGATTAACGATCAATCAGCGCCCAGCCACCTGATATAAAAGGAGGCCTCTGCTTCTCATTTGGAGAGAGGGAGCTGAGGAAGCAGGTTGGTGTTTGTTTTGTGGTTTTTGAATTTTCTAAATCCAGTGAAGGCATTGCCCAGCCTGGAAACTTTATTTTTGTGAGTTTTGTTTTTGCTTTATTTGTGTTTGAGTATCTGTTATTTTGCCCTTGTGCACTTTATTTTTGTTTATTTATAATAAAATAGTTATTTTTTTGAACTGCAGTCTGTCTCTGGGCCTCTATCCACTCGCCAGCCTGCCACAGGGTCTTTATTGGAAATTTCATTAAAATGTCTATTTTAAAGAACCAGTATCTATACAACTAACCTGTCATTCAAATACTGCCACCTGGTCAGTGGGCTAGAATGACAATCAGGTTCTAAAACGAATAATGAAGGTATAATTTCTTTGAATCAAGTTTGTTATAAATATTTGTCAATTATTTATTATCTGAGGTAGGTTATCATTTATTATTTGAGGCACCACAGCTATTACAGTGGAGTCCTAATTATTATTATTATTATTATTATAAATAATAATAATAATAATAATAATAATAATAATAATAATGCTATTCTGTTTTATTTCTTGCCGCCTCAATATGCAGAAAGATAGTTTTAGTTAATTAGTGATTTTCCTTTTTTCTACACAGGACCAATTTCAAGCAGTGCAACCTTCACTAGTTCTAGCATTGCAGTTTACTGTGAATTCATGACTGAAGCTTCCACCTGAAAAACAATATTATAACAATAAGCTAGTTATTTGTCAGGCAAGTAAAGAACCTTGCTTGACAAGTATCTACACCAAGTAAATCTGTAATGTATATCTTGCATCAAAATCGATTATGGAAAAAGTCTAATCAGGATATAACTGCAAGCCATTAACACCATTAGTAGCAGAGGAAGAGGCAGAGTGCATAGTCATATTTATTTCCTAATTGAAAACAGGAGACGGGGTCCTAATAGAGCAATCATTGTCTGTCAGTAAACCAAGTATGGCACTGTAATGCTATGGGGTGTGTTTATCATATTGTCTGCCTTTCAGAAAACAAATGGTTATACACTTATTGCTATACAGGGGGATCCTTGTGCTTCACATCGGTTTATGAGCAACAAGAGTTAGTACCTTGCGCTGTTTGCTGAGAGAATGAAGTAACCATCACTATCCTGAGATGGACAGAT
Organism: Polyodon spathula; assembly: GCF_017654505.1. Classification (NCBI taxonomy): domain Eukaryota; kingdom Metazoa; phylum Chordata; class Actinopteri; order Acipenseriformes; family Polyodontidae; genus Polyodon; species Polyodon spathula. The sequence continues at coordinate 12,952,314 of NC_054534.1, forward strand.
TGATCTTTGATTCTAATGTAAAATTTATAACAAACTATGTCAGGTAAGCACATGTGTCGGCTATTTCCTTCATCAGTGTCTTAAGTTTTACATTAGAATTAATTTTACTTTTTGAAGTTATGGACGACACTTTTAAGAAACATAAAGCAGGTGGAGCCAAGCGTCAAGCAAGTGTATGTACTTTCTACAATAATAAATATACAAGGGTATCCTAAATGAGTGTGGCAAGTGTATCATTTGTTTAAGCGCATCAGGGTTTAGTTTATGAAACAGAGCAATTATTAACAGTGTGCAGAACACTTTACTCATAATTGTACATGGAAACCCATAATCATATGGATGCTCGTAATTGGATTGTGACATTAAATGCTTCTCTAGCACTGATTGTCACCCAGACAGTGATTTTATGTGTCTTTTTGATATCCTAATGAATGTGCCATGGATAAATAGACTAAACATGATTATGCCAGCGGGACTCAACAGAAAAGAATGAACTGATTAATATATAACATTTAAATAAATAAATAAACAAAATTCATTCAAAAGTTGTGCTTGCTGATGCGCTGGGGAGGCCAAATTAAGGCAGATCCTCAGAGCCAGCATTGCATGATAATATAAATATAAGTTTATATAAAATAATGTTAATTAGAAAACGAATAAGTGCGAACAGCCAATCAGCTTCCAAATCTAGCGGGCTTCTATTTTGCATAGATGCCTGCTGGAACGTTGAAGTGCTTAACTGTGAATTAAATTCGCCCATAAATATCGGCTTTTTCCCTTAACATTCTAATCTACAACTAATCTTTTAACATAAAAAGCTACAGAAGCTGGTTTAGAGACAAGGAAAACCATGTCTGCAATAGGGCATCGTAATGAAGGCTCAATTCGCAGCTACTGGAGAGCAAATCAACAGGAAAGACACGATTGGTCAACAATTCTGTCATAAGCTGGATCCAAACAACTCCCTCCCTCAAAACCAGCCAGTCAAACTACCAACCCTGTTTCAGTTCTTTCTGCACCAGCCAACACACTCCCTATTAGGACTATTTTCCTCAGCGGAAGGTTACCTGGCAAAATATCAGAAGTTCAAGGTAAATATAGGTTTTAAAGTTTTTTTTGTTTTTTTTAAAGAGAAAATAAAGAAATAAATAATTTTCTAATAGTGATAGAGCCCTCTCGATGCGGGCGGTACCGTGTGGTAGATGACCTTGACTTTCGTTATCGCCCTTGCCTTCGACTCGGGACGCATAACTCCAGTTGCGGTCATCTACCACACGGTAGAGCCCGCATTGACAGGCTCTATCACTTAATTAGAATTAATTGATGTCACAATATATGGAACACCATTGGATTATGTAAGAATTAAACAACAGTAAGAAGTAGTTGTCATGCTGTCAAACACCTATAAATACCTCCAATGTTTTGATTCAAACATATGCACCCTTGAGAAAGATATGTACAACATATTGAAACAGCTGGCTATATATATATATATATAATAATATATATATATATATATATATATATATATATATATATATATATATATATATATATACACACACTATGTTTTTGTGTGCCTGTAAGGATGTATAGAGAGGCAGCCATATGTTGTAGCACTGCATGAGACAGTTAACAAAATGTTGTTGGATTTGTTTTTTAAAGGTAGTTCAATTGTTTTGAATTAATTGAACTACAACAACTTCAGTGACAGACTGGCAGTGCTCAAGACAGGAACACACACTGCAATAGAACAGGTACAGCACTGTGGGTTTTTTTTTTTTTGTGGTTTTTTGGCTCAATTGAACAAACTTTTAATTCATGCATTATAAATTGACAAATATTAAATGTCTTACGAAGTATTTGCAACTTTTCAAAGCACACATAGTCTGATTAATGGCTCAATTGCTTGATTTCATTCTACAAAATGAAGTATTTCAATAATAGTTTTGAATGTTTAAAGCATGCATACCTATTACTGTATATTCCTGTTAAACTAGTGCCTTTCATACTAAGTAGACTGGGCCATCACAATGATTACTGAAGTATTTTTGTAAGCTTTAAAGTAATGCTGTGGAACTGGCAACAAAACCTTTGACCACTGTGAAAAGCTGACATTAACTTAAACCTCCTGAAGAGACTGAATACCTAAATAAACTAAATGAAGTTGAAGTTGAATGAATGTGGATTTCTATCACTAAAACATAAGCACCCATTAAAAGAGTTATCTAATTGAAAGAAAGTACTGTAATGCAGCATGTATGATTTATAATACAGTACATAATACTGTCATGTGCAGTTAAGTGAAAGCTCAAATAAGTGTTGGGCATATAGTGAATGATTTGATCTAATAATAATAATTTGATCAGATAATAGTGTGCTGGTTTATAAAGGTAACTACCGTAAAAAACTGTCAGCTAGAAAAAAAGTATAATGACAAACTTGTTGAAGTCTACAACTGTATATACACTAGTAATACTATCCAGATATACCCTGCAATTCAAGGATTAAATTACTCTCCATTATGTAAACAAGTATTTTACTACAGATGCACCATAACCTCAGGACAATACACTTATTATAAACTTAGAAAACAAAATCTTGTTGATTGCAGAATGCACAGCTTTGCATTGGTTTTAGACATACAAGACTTACAAATCATTTAATTCCATAATCGACAGGTTTCAGACTGTAGAGGGTACCACACCATTATTTCAAAAGGGATTTGGTCGAGACCCCAAAATAATGCCTATACAGAATGCTGGTGTGTAGCGGCACTGTGTATTTAGTTACTGTCTCTTTAAATAATAAAATCAAAATTGAAGTACAAAAGTCAATGTATATTCTTAAAAATGTTGTGCTGTTTACACTTGTATAGTCTATAGTTGTGTTTGCTGGTATAATATACTGCCCATTTTATATTTAATTTATAGGTTGTGTTATTGTTTTTTGAACATGAATCTTCAAGTGTGCTTTAAAACAATAACTTCAAAGCTGTCTTTAAAAAGCAGAAAAAATGAGTGGATATTTGAATTCCAAATTAAACAGGCTGCAATACCAAATACTGGCATTACAATGGCAATGCAATGGTTCTAGTACCACTAATTGGAGCTACAACATTATGACCTTCAGAATCATTTCATTCAGTTTGGATTTTGACATATCCAAACTGCACACTGCACAAAGTCTCTTTTACCTGCGTGGTGAGGTGGGCAATTCATTGAACCATCTATAAGCTGTGTAGTATCTAATCAATCATGATTTATCAGTCTATAATCAAAGAAGTTCCTTCCCATGGATGGATAAAACCAAAAGCCATAACATGCTGCATTAACAAAACCCTTTTCCATTTCCTCAACAGTATGTTTAGGAGGTGAAGTAGTTTTATGGCCACTGCCCTTTAACATCATTATAAAGACACAATTGCCCATTGACATCTTGGAGAGCAACATATGTAGCTCAGACCCTTGCGGATGGTAGTCCACAAGTATGGTGCTGATTTCCTTTTCCTTTTCTACCCCAAAAGCTACCCAAGGGGGCTGTAAAACTAACAGCAGCCACATTCTTTCTGGCCAAACACAGTTTATTATTTCTTCCAAGCCAACTTTGAAGCTCTCCAGTGAACAATACGAGCTGTAAGTATCAGGCAGCCTGACAGTGTCATGTCTTCCTTTGGGCCCCCTTTTAGCACCATCAGTGCTGACTTTACTTTAAGAGTATGCTGTCTCTCTTCAGTCCAAAAGAGTAATCAGGTCTGATCACAACACAAAATTCTCACTGGGCATTATCGAGTGCTACCAGATCAAAATCAAGGACTGATAAAAAAAAAAAAAAAAAAAAAAAAAAAATGTATCACATATCATACTGTACATGATACTTTTTTATGGCAGCTGTACATAGTTAAATGTATTTCAGACATACAGTGCCTATAGAAAGTCTACACCCCCTTTCAAAATTGTCACCTTTTGTTGCCTTATAGCCTGGAATTAAAATGCATTAAAAAAAATACATATTTTTCATTTATCTACACACCCTACCCCACAACTTCCAAGTGAAAAAAATATTCTAGAAATTTGTAGAAAATTAATTAAAAATAAAAACTGAAATAGGATAAGTGTCCACCCCCCTTGTAATAGCAATCCTAAAGTAGCTCAGGTGTAACCAATCGCCTTCAAAATCAAGCATCAAGTTAAGTGGCCTTCACCTGTGTTAATTTGTAGTGATTCACATGATTTCAGGATAAATTCAGCAGTTGCTGTAAGTTCCCTCTGCTGGCAGTGCATTTCAAAGCAAAGACTCCACCATGAGCACCAAGGTGCTTTCAGAAGAACTCCAGGACAGAGTTGTTGAAAGGCACAGATCAGGGAATGGGTATAAAAAATATCAAAGGCCTTGAATATCCCTTGGAGCATGGTCAAGATGATTATTAAGAAGTGGAAGGTGTATGGCACCATCAAGACCCTGCCTGGATCAGGCTGTCCCTCCAAACTGGATGACCAAGCAAGAAGGAGACTCATCAGAGAGGCTACCAAGAGGCCAATGGCAACTTTGCAAAGCCAAGACTGGTCAAAGTGTGCATGTGACAACAATATCCCAAGTACTCCACAAATATGGCCTGTATGGTAGAGTGGCAAGAAGGAAGCCATTACTCAAGAAAGCCCAACATGAATCCCATTTGAAGTATGCAAAAAACATTCAAGAGATTCTGTAGCCATGTTGCAAAAAGTTTTGTGGTCTGATGAAACTAAAATGGAAATTTTTGGCCTAAATGCAAAGCGTTATGTTTGGCGCAAACCCAACACAGCTCATCACCCAGTGAACACTATCCCTACTGTGGAGCATGGTGTTGGCAGCATCATATTATGGAGATGTTTCTCATCGGTAGGGACTGGGGCACTTCTCAGGATAGAAGGGAAAATGAATAGATCAAAGTACAGATAAGTCCTTGAAGAAAACCTACTACCCTCTGAAAGAAAGCTGAAACTGTGACGGAAGTTCACTTTTCAGCATGACAATGACCCAAAGCACACAGTCAAAGCTACACTGGAGTGGCTAAGGAACAAAAAGGTAAATGTTCTTGAGTAGCCCAGTCAGAGCCCCGACCTAAATCCAATCGAAAATTTGTGGCATGACTTGAAGATTATTGTCCATCAACGCTCACCAAGGCACTTGAACAGTTTTGTAAAGAAGAATGGTCAAATATTGCCAAATCTAGGTGTGAAAAGTTGGTAGAAACGTATCCCAACAGACTCACAGCTGTAATTGCTGCCAAAGGTGCTTCCACCAAGTATTAACTCAGGGTGTGGAGACTTATCCAATTATGATCTTTCAGCTTTGTATTTTTAATGTATAATTTTTTTTTCAATGAAAACTTTTTCCCCTTAACAGTGTGGAGTATGGTGGGTAGATAAGTGGAAAAAAATCATCACTTAAATGCATGAAACTCTGAGGCACTGACAACAAAATGTCAAACAAGTTCAAGGGGGTGTAGACTTTATATAGGCACTGTATATCTGCATTTACAACTATTGGGGTTAGTCCACATCACACAATCTGCAAACAAAGACAGGGTTATATAACTGTTGTAATGTGTATATTGTGACAGAGCAGAGACCATGCACATGTAAATGTTTTATATTTTTTAGTTGTGTTAATAAAGTGACCAGGAGGAGAACTGAAGAAAAAATGGAAGACGTGTTGAGAGCATTGATACAGGCAACTGCCGACAGCAAGAGAGCAATCAGCGACTGAGGGATAAGTTGCTGTTGCCAGAGCGAGAGTTGCTGTTGTCGTCCTGAGTGCCAAAGAGGGCAGAGTTCTGTTTCCAGAGGCGAGGGAGAAGCGCTGCTGTTTCCAGAGGCAGAGAGAGAAGCATTGCCATCTGCAGAATCAGAGGTGGAGCAGCCGCTGTCATCATGGGAACCAGAGAAGGAGGAACCATCATTTACAGGGCAGGGAGAGGAGGTGAAGAGACCTGTTAAGAGTTGTGTTTATAAACATGTTTTGAATTTAAGTTTGGCACGGATGGGGTTAAAATCCCAGCTCTGCCGGATCCAGGTGTAGAATGTGGCTGGGGCTTAATTGAATAATTGGAGATCAATTAAGCACAACCACATAATATAAAATATTATAAAATAGCAACAGGGGGCACAACCTGCTGCTCCCAGTCCTTTTTCTGTCTCTTATAGCATGTGGTCAGGTGTAATTGATCAACTGATTCATCAATTAATCAATTAGCACCTGGCCACATGACACACATATGTTTGCAGGGAGGGGATTCTAACCCCAGCCTCGCCCTATTGAACACATTTTGTTTTAAAAAAAAAAAATTAAAAATTAAAAAAACACCCACAAATATTTACCATAATTACATATACTGGGCTCCTGCCCTGTCACAGGTCTGTACTATGGTGCTTTGGCATTTAGATTTTAAATGTTGTTCTTCAGTTCTAGTTGGAAGTGTTGCTTGTGGTTGATAAGAAGAAATACAACTGAATAAAAATGTTAAGTTGTATTTAAAAACATATTTAATCGATTAGTAAAACATTTCTGTGATGCCACCCTTTGATCTTTTGATTGATTAATTCTACATTCTACCTTTCTCCTTGCTGGTTTCCCTGCTACTATAAGCCCCCTTCAGCTCATTCAAAATTCTGCTGCTCATCTTGTATGCTTCCAAACTTGCTACTTTCATGTTACCCCTCTGCTTCGCACCCTCCACCTGCTACCTAGCTCTGCTCGCATTTAATTCAATGATCAATAGCTTTACTCTCCATTTCTGATTCACATTCTTTTGTTTTTTGTTGTTTTTTTTTTCTATGCCACTTTCATGTTCTACATCTAAAATATAGTCCTCACTACTATATTCATTTACAACACTTTTATTTGGGTAAGTGGGATTTCAAACTCAAACTCTGAGGAACTCATGACAATATTTTCGCAATGTGAGATACCAACATTTTAACTGAACTAAGCATACCTACCAGTGCCAACAAGAATTTCATAGAAAGTATATTTACCTATCTGGCTTCCATCTTTTTATCAAATTTCTGTCGACCTGGGCCCAGTAAATTTTAATCACATTTATGTCTAGTTTGCTTATCCAAGGTAAAATGCAATACAAGCACACTGAAACAAGTTATTTTGCTCATAGCCCATAAAAATTTGTTGAACTTACTAAATGTATTAATGTGTACTTACTGTACTGTATATATGGCTAAATCACTTGCAAAATCTAAAAACAGCCTTTTATTAATAACAGGGTGCCAGTATGCAAATCACCATGAAAGCTTTAACTGACCATTTTCTGCCCTACAGGCTGATTTACGTTATCAGTTTCCTGTAAACTCATTTCCAAATAGTTGTGGTTGTCATAAGACTTTATGGAGTAAAAAAACATACTAAAGGGTTGCGCCTGTCACAGTAGTTGCCTTTTGAAAGCATGTTTTAAACAGTCACAATTGTTGGCATTTCCCAGTCTGCTTTTTCTTGTGCATTGTCAGTTGTGCTCAATGCATTTTTTTAAGAGAATACACAAGTACATAATTTTCATGAAAGGCAGGATGTACTTACAAGCCTTGAAAACAAATTTCTATGACATTTCTGATTCCCCCAACGTGTTGGGAGCAATAGACTGCAAACATGTGCCACTAACCCCTCCAGCTCATTCTGTACATCTGTATAGGACCATGATCTATTTTGTGTATATTGTCTAGTCTATTGTGACTAGGATGATGTCACAGCCCAGGTTGACGATTATCAGGAAGAGACTCGGGGCAGAGAAGGCAGGTTTAAACACGTTATTGTGCTTTTTAATCAAATAGATTAACAAAACAAAACTGTACAAACACTAACCAAAACACACTGGTCAAAGTAAAAGGCACAAGGGCCAAAACAAAAGGACTAAACAAAACACTTGTGGGTGTAAATAACACAGGATGAACGGCACAGCACACGAAAAACACTTACCATATACCTCTAACACCAACATTACATCTAATACACTAACACCAGTCATCACCTTACTTATACACCTGCAGCTGGAGCCTTAATTCATTATTTAATCATTTATTCAATTCATGGCTGCAGCCACATTCCCACATGTTTTTGCAGGGAGGATTTTAATTCCCTCCATGCCACCTCTATATCCCCACACATACACACACCCTGTGCATACATACATACGTGCATACACACATAACACAAAATACGCACAGGGACGGGGCCACCCCACCACAGCTACTAAGTAGGCAAAGTTAAAAAATAATAATACAAAATCATTTAATTTCAATTTTAAATCTTTTATTCGCATTGTACACCAATGTGTACAATGCAGCAGCATGATTGATTTTGTGTTACCAGTAGTCTATAGCAAAATGGAAGTGATCTAGGTATTAATGTAATGTAATGTGTAGCCTAACTAAAACACATTACTGTTATTTCAGCACAACGGTATACATTTAAAATGCATTGAGCACTATAAATGTGTGTGTATGTGTGTGTGTGCTATTTTATTGTATTGTTTTTAAACCTGACACCTCCTTATGTTGGACAAGCATGTCTGGTTTAGCGAGGGGCTACTATATGATTATGAAAAGCTTTTTGGAGGGTGAAGGTTTGGGCCCCACTATAGAATCTGATGTGATTAAACTGCCTGTTTTATATATTAAAATAGGTAAAATAGATTTCATTGTACAGATGACTATTTTTGTTCTTGCATCCTTGCACCCGTTATCCTTTGGGCATCCTCTGGTGCATCAAACCACAACTCGACTCCTGCTATTTATTTGAACAATGTTGCACGACTCTCGCAATGTTTAATACAAAATATCTCACTAAGAAGACTAAACAAATATAAAAATGTTCTCTTAGTACATACGACAAAATGTTTACTAACTGTCACAATGAAAATGAAATATGTTTGCGCTGCAACTGGACCACATTAGTGCACCTTCCCCTAGGTGTTGTGGGTTTATTCACTGATAATGGTTTACAAGGTCAGATGAAAGTATTAACTTTATTTTTTTTTCTTGTATTGCCATCCATCCAGAACCTGTGCGCTCCTATGAAATAGTGCCATTGGGATGACCACTATACACAGGACCTTGGTTTAATAACTGAGCTGACTGTTCATCCAACAGCCACAAGCTAGAAATTCTCTAGAAATTCTCTAGTACTCAAAGGTAGGCTTCCTAGCGGCTCTCCTGCTGTGTAGTTGGCAGGTGTGCAGGTATTCTGGCCATAGCACCAGTGGCACTGGAGGTATAGTCTCCTTGTGGGTGCTAGACACAATGAGACTTCAGGCTTATTCCCTTCTTCATCTGTATTCCCCGTCGACCTCCAGGCAGCTTTCCTCCTCATTCCCATAGAGACAGCAGTAGACACACCACTCCTCATCTTTCCTCTCCGCAGTGGAGTACTCCTCTTGTACTCAACAGATGGGGTCCCACGGCCGGGTCCGAGGGTTTGCCTTCCTGCTTTCCCTGTCTCTCTTTTGGGCAGGGAAGGTGCCTGAAGGGGCATGTGGAAGGGGCAGCGCATGGCGGTGTGCCCAGGTTAGTTACAGGCGAGGCACCAAAACAAGGCTTTGGGACTGACCGTTCCTCTGCTTTCCCCCTTGGCTACTTCTCCCTATTTTCTCCTTTTCTTCTTTTTTTTTTCAAAACAACAAAAAAACAAATCCTTAAAAAAAAACTAAAAAAAAAATGTGTACCCACAGTACTATTCCTGGCCTGCGTATGTGAAGGCGCTATTTCCCACTTCTTGACACCATGTGTGAACAGGATTGCTGAAGGGTGGCATCAGACCAAGAAATACAGCTACTCGACTGTGGCAACATAATAATGTAAAATAAATGTCCAAAGCACACTGGTGGCGATTCTCCCATCTCTGCTGTCCCTGAATAGCTGTTGCGATTGAATCTTTGACCCTGTGTCACAGAGCTTTCCGCTTTCGATTGAATCGTGACCGTGTCACAGGAGAGCTGATTATATATATATATATATATATATATATATATATATATCTATATATATTATATATATATCATCTATATGGGCATCAGCCCGTCTCTGTGAGACGACGGAGGAAGTACAGGAGTAGAATAGCCCAGGGAAGGGTCACAGGACTACTTTTCCCAGAAGGTCACAGGGCATTTGCGAAGCACTTGAGGCTGCTTAAGCCTCGATAAAGACAAAGGAAACCCTGCAGTCAGGGCTGCTGTGTGAGAAGCTATTGGCAAAACAGCCTTATGTAGCCAGGCTAATGGAGGAACAGCCTGTTAAAGAAGAGGTATTGTGTGTGTGTGTGTGTGTGTGTGTGTGTGTGTGTGTGTGTGTGTGTGTGTGTGTGTGTGTGTGTGTGTGTGAGAAGAAGTGTTTTGGCTGTTAAATGGCTTAGTCGCCCAGCTGTAGTCTGGAATGAGGAAAGATTTCGTTAGCGCTCCAAAGTTGAGTTAGGTTTTTGATTGTTTATTTGTTTTGTTATTATTGTAAATAAAAGTGCACGTAAGTGCTAAGCTGCAAGTTCTGTGTGTCTAAAGTGAACTTGGACGACATTTCCGTCACGATTTCAAGACACACAGAGATTCACTTGTACGAGCAACGTTCCGTTATCCTATATATATATATATATATATATATATATATATATATATATATATATATATATATATATATATATATATATATATATATACACACTACCGGTCAAAAGTTTTAGAACACCCCCATTTTTCCAGTTTTTATTGAAATTTAAGCAGTTCAAGTCCAGTGAATAACCTGAAATGGTACAAAGGTAAGCGGTAAACTGCCAGAGGTTAAAAAAAAAAAAAGTTTAGGTTACCAAAAACTGAAAAATAATGTACATTTCAGAGTTATACAAAAAGGCCCTTTTCAGGGAACAAGTAATGGGTTAACAACTTACAGCTATTCTGCAGCAGTGGAAGTAAATTAAGCCTTGAAAGTTGATGCTAGCAAGTTCTACAGGTGTCCCAACTTTTGTTGATTACTTACAAAACCTCTGTCTGTATAAAAGCAGTGTTGGAACAGACTGTGTTACTACACCCTCTTAAGCATTGTTTGGACAGTATTGTACTGCAGGAAGTAGTATATTGCTATCATAATGGTGAGAAAAAGGCAATTAACAAAGGAAGACAGACAGACCATTATAACCCTTAAAAGTGTAGGTCCTTTAGAGAAATTGCAAAGAAAGCCAAGGTGCCATTGAGTACAGTTTCCTACACCATCAAAAGGTACTTGGAAACTGGAGGAAACTCTGACAGGAAGAGGTCTGGCAGACCAAAAGCTACAACAGAATCAGAAGACAAGTTTCTGAGAGTCCACAGCTTGCGTGATAGGCGGCTCACAGAACAACAGCTTCAAGCACAGCTTAACACTGGACGAAGTAAGCAAGTCTCAGTTTCAACTGTGAAGAGAAGACTTCGAGCTGCAGGTTTGACAGGTCGAGTGGCAGTAAGAAAGCCATTGCTAAGATGGCAAAATAAGAAAAAGAGGCTGCCTGGGCCATGAAGCACTGCCAGTGGACTACTGAAGACTAGAAGAAGGTCTTATGAACCGATGAATCAAAATTTGAAATCTTTGGTTCATCACGCAGGGTTTTTGTATGCCGTCGAGTAGGCGAAAGGATGGTTCCTCGGTGTGTGACACCAACTGTCAAACATGGAGGAGGAAGTGTGATGGTCTGGCGACTTGCAGGGAGTGAGTGGCACCCTGAACCAAAACGGCTACCACAGCATTTTGCAGCTCCATGCAATACCCTCTGGTATACGCCTAGTTGGTCAGGGGTTCATCCTACAGCAAGATAATGACCCAAACATACCTCCAGGCTATGTCAGAACTACCTTAGAAGAAAAGAACAAGACGGTAGGCTTCAAATCATGGAATGGCCAGAACAGTCTCCAGACTTAAACCCCATCGAGCTGGTTTGGGATGAACTGGACAGAAGGGTGAAAGCAAAGCAACCTACAAGTGCAACACATTTGTGGGAACTTCTGCAACAGTGTTGGGAAGAACTTTCCGAACAATATTTGATTTCCATTGTAGAAAGAATGCCACAAGTGTGTTCGGCTGTTATATCTGCAAATGGTGGCTGCTTTGATGAGTCAAAAATTTAGCGTATTGTGTAGCCAGGCTAATGGAGGAACAGCCTGTTAAAGAAGAGGTATTGTGTGTGTGTGTGTGTGTGTGTGTGTGTGTGTGTGTGTGTGTGTGTATGTGTGAGATCTTCTTCAAACAAAAACCGACCATTTACCGAGTCAGCGGGTCGACATCAGACCTTGTTTCTTTCAATATCAACGCGTTTGTATAATATATATCAATCGCGTATATATATATATATATATTCTATATATATATGATATATATATTATATAATATCTATATATATATATATAATATATATATATGACATAACTATAATATTAGTCGTCCTGATTTATAGCATGGCATTGGTTTTATACAGGAGAATTGATTATTTTGTACTCCAAATACAGGGCATAACTAATTGGGATTTACACACATGCAACTAATAAGCAGCTAGTGCATACAGCTTTAATGTACTGATATTTTATTAAAAATGAAACATGCACTACAACTTGTAAGGCAAATGAAGTACCACATTAGGAAACTATAGAAATAAGAGCAAGATATCAGCTTTTTGAAAGAGTCTGAGAACATAAACTGCAATTTAGCAAATGGATTGAATTAAAAAGACTCTTTGTTGCACATCTGGCCCATTACACAAGATGAAGCCAAGAGTCTGTGTTCACATTTCAGCCCAGTTTGTGATCTTTCACACTGTTAAGCCAGCTTTAAGTGATTGATAGTGTGTTGACAGAAAAATTACATATCTTCTTTTTGAATGGAAAATGGCATCTGTTGACTGACAAGTCACAAACATATGTTTTATCTGCCGAAGTAGGATGTGGTCACAAAGGTAGGGATAGCCAGGGGTCAAAGAGTCTGTACACGTTCCCTTTCCAAATCTGTGTGTGTGTGTGTGTGTGTGTGTGTGTGTGTGTGTGTGTGTGTGTGTGTGTGTGTGTGTGTGTGTGACAAGTGTATTTCATTTAAGAGTTGTTCAAAAGAGAGAGTTTTCATTCTTAATGTTTTTCATAAGGTATTGTTTGAGTATTAATTGTATATGTATGATAGTAAATGGGTTATCTAAGTTCTATTGTAGGACTTTAGACAGGACTTTAGACAGCTTCTTAAATTGCAGTTAAAGCTGATACTGTCCACATAATTATGTTCATGTAGCATGACTTTTGTGAAGGGATATGTGACCATTCCTCAATTATTACTCCAAATTTGAGAAGATGTCTTTTGTCCAGATTTGCCCACAAAATCATATTTTTTCCTGTGAAACACCAATAAATTAAGCAGTCGTGGCCAAAAAGACACCTTGCGAGATATATATATATATATATATATATATATATATATATATATATATATATATATATATATATATAGATATAGTGTCGACATATAACAAATAAACTAATAACATTTAAGGTTCTTATCTTACAGCCCTTACAGAGCAAGTTAGCAGGGTTCCGAAAAATATAGCCTTATACGTCCCCAACTGTTTAAATAATGTACCTGTATTTTTTTTTTCTTTTCATTGTTAACATCCTGACAACTTTGTACACTCATAACTTTAAAGTCTGTTTCAAACTTTTAAAAATGGTTGCTCTAGTGCACTGGGGTTTGAGATCTGTCAGGAAGAGTGACACAAAAAAATGTGGGCAATACTCCTTACATATCCGTGCAATAGAGTGACCATTTTGAAAAGAGCTTTGAAACAGACTTTAAAGTTTCTAAGTGTTAAAGGCTGTGAGGATGTTAACAATGAAAAGAAAAATTACAGGCAAGTTATTTAAACAGTTGTAGCAACACGTGAAGAAGTGTAACGCTTTATTTTTCAGAACCACGCTACTTACTCTAAGGTCAATATGACCACCCACAATGAAGATCACAGTTTTCCAACACAAAGCATGGACATGTTTTATCTTCTCCCCACAATGTGGTTTGTATGCAGAACATAATTGCTATTTGTGACTAATGGGTTGCTAAAAATGAATCAAGCACAGCCCTGTTTTTATTATGTTTCCACATATTGAAGTTAACAAAATTTGTTGGAAGTCAACAGCCACATTAAAGGAGCACTTACTTATGCAGTTGGGAAAACACTATGTCATGTTGCTGAGTATGTACTGCCAGCAACCTGTCAGATGAATCTGAAGAGGAGAGTGTATTTTGCCTTTACCGTCACAGATCTGCCTGTATATAAATTTACAAAATGGTGGCATTCAACAAACACTCCAATAGAAAAGTTTGCAAGTTTGAATTATTCTGAATTGTGGGTTTTTAACTTTGTTGCAAAAGTAATTATAAAATCATGTGTGTGGGTGTGGCAGACTGTGCTTTGCTGCGGTGTAAATCAAGACAGTCCAGTCCAGTTTCTGTGCCTGGGTTTTTATTTCCCTCCCCAGGTCAGGGAAAGCACACTCAAAAAAAAAAAAAAAAAAATAATAATAATAATAATAATAATAATAATAATAATAATAATAATATTAAGGAAGCCGGGATACACAACGATGTGTAACCCGACCACAGAGTGTAACAGGGTTGCAGTCCCAGACAATAGCAAAACAAACTAAAGCAATCCGTCTTACTCCTTGTAGTCCAAGTCAAGGAAAAACAACTCACTCCTGTGAACCCAGCACTTCTGGGTAGTCGCTCCTCCGACATACTTTCCGGAGCATTAGTGCTCTGGAATATAGAAAAGGAGATAGGTTAGCAGGACAACAATAAAACGATCACTCTCTCTCTCTCTCTCTCTCTCTCTCTCTCTCTCTCTCTCTCTCTCTCTCTCTCTCTCTGTCTGTGTGTTTAGCCATATTTCTGTTGATTGAGACACACAATCAGCCAGAATGAAGTAGGGATGAAAAAACATTTGCTCCAATCAGCATTTACCCCCAGGAGTATGCATACAACCAGTTGAAAACCTCTGCACTAAATAAAATAAGAACATAAGAACATAAGAACATAAGAAAGGTTACAAACGAGAGGAGGCCATTCGGCCCATCTTGCTCATTTGGTTGTTGGTAGCTTATTGATCCCAGAATCTCATCAAGCAGCTTCTTGAAGGATCCCAGGGTGTCAGCTTCAACAACATGGTTATATAATGTTTATAATGCTAATATAATTAGGAAGAAAATGGATTTTAACATAGGTAATGCCTATGAATAGAGCCCTGTGTTTTTCGCAAATACAAAATAGCATGAAATAAAACTAAATGTAACATAAAATGAAATGCAAATATAAAAAAAAAATAAAACAAACAAAAAAAAAAACATTATAAAGCAACCACAGAATTACATTTTTTTTTTTTAAATTGGGAGGTTTATACAAATAATACTTGAAATAAATACTTGCAATTGTAGTTGTCAAGGCTCAGCCATTACCATAGCCAGGGTCTGAAGGGAAACATCTTTCCTCCCCTTACTCTGTCACACTATGTAATCACAAAATCTTCTCTCCTAATGGTAACATTAGGATTAACTGAGCTTGAGAATTCTACCTGCTATGGCCTATATCTAAAACCTATATATAAAAACTCAGATCATGTTGCCTTATGTGCTTTTAAAATAAAATAACTATTTTTTGTGTTACAAATGTTTCATTATTCAATCTTTAATATCTGTGCCTTGTGATACCTGGTTTATTTTTGTGTGTAAATAGTTAGAAACATATAAGAACTGAATTGTAATAGTATATTTCATAGACTTTGCTTAATCAGAGGTTCTTCAGAAGGTGCAGATTTCTTTAGGAATGGTACAGTCTGTGTGTCGTACCTGTGACCTTCAATTTCTTCTTTCTGTACCACAGACACGGACGCTATGCTTAAGAACATAAGAACATAAGAAAGTTTACAAACGAGAGGAGGCCATTCGGCCCATCTTGCTCGTTTGGTTGTTAGTAGCTAATTGATCCCAGAATCTCATCAAGCAGCTTCTTGAAGGATCCCAGGGTGTCAGCTTCAACAACATTACTGGGGAGTTGATTCCAGACCCTCACAATTCTCTGTGTAAAAAAGTGCTTCCTATTTTCTGTTCTGAATGCCCCTTTGTCTAATCTCCATTTGTGACCCCTGGTCCTTGTTTCTTTTTTCAGGCTGAAAAAGTCCCTTGGGTCGACACTGTCAATACCTTTTAGAATTTTGAATGCTTGAATTAGGTCGTCACGTAGTCTTCTTTGTTCAAGACTGAACAGATTCAATTCTTTTAGCCTGTCTGCATATGACATGCCTTTTAAGTCCGGAATAATTCTGGTCGCTCTTCTTTGCACTCTTTCTAGAGCAGCAATATCTTTTTTATAGCGAGGTGACCAGAACTGAACACAATATTCAAGATGAGGTCTTACTAGTGCATTGTACAGTTTTAACATTACTTCCCTTGATTTAAATTCAACACTTTTCACAATGTACCCGAGCATCTTGTTAGCCTTTTTTATAGCTTCCCCACATTGTCTAGATGAAGACATTTCTGAGTCAACAAAAACTCCTAGGTCTTTTTCATAGATTCCTTCTCCAATTTCAGTATCTCCCATATGATATTTATAATGTACATTTTTATTTCCTGCATGCAGTACCTTACACTTTTCTCTATTAAATGTCATTTGCCATGTGTCTGCCCAGTTTTGAATCTTGTCTAGATCATTTTGAATGACCTTTGCTGCTGCAACAGTGTTTGCCACTCCTCCTACTTTTGTGTCGTCTGCAAATTTAACAAGTTTGCTTACTATACCAGAATCTAAATCATTAATGTAGATTAGGAATAGCAGAGGACCTAATACTGATCCCTGTGGTACACCACTGGTTACCACACTCCATTCTGAGGTTTTTCCTCTAATAAGTACTTTCTGTTTTCTACATGTTAACCACTCCCTAATCCATGTACATGTGTTTCCTTGAATCCCAACTGCGTTCAGTTTGAGAATTAATCTTTTGTGCGGGACTTTGTCAAAAGCTTTCTGGAAATCTAAATAAACCATGTCATATGCTTTGCAATTATCCATTATCGATGTTGCATCCTCAAAAAAATCAAGCAAGTTAGTTAGACACGATCTCCCTTTCCTAAAACCATGTTGACTGTCTCCCAGGACCCTGTTACCATATAGGTAATTTTCCATTTTGGATCTTATTATAGTTTCCATAAGTTTGCATATAATAGAAGTCAGGCTTACTGGTCTGTAGTTACCTGGTTCAGTTTTGTTTCCCTTTTTGTGGATCGGTATTACGTTTGCAATTTTCCAGTCTGTCGGTACCACCCCTGTGTCAAGAGACTGCTGCATGATCTTGGTTAGCGGTTTGTAAATAACTTCTTTCATTTCTTTGAGTACTATTGGGAGGATCTCATCCGGCCCAGGGGATTTGTTTATTTTAAGAGCTCCTAGTCCCTTTAACACTTCTGCCTCAGTTATGCTAAAGTTATTTAAAACTGGACAGGAACTGGATGACATGTGGGGCATGTTGTCAGTATCTTCCTTTGTAAAAACTTGTGAAAAGTAATCATTTAATATATTTGCTATTTTGCCATTTGTATCTCTTAAACATTTAATCTCCTCTTTGAATGTTCTTGCTGTTGTAATATTGGAAAAACATTTTGGAATTGGTTTTAGCTCCCTTAGCAATGTTCATTTCTATTTCTCTCTTGGCCTTTCTAACTTCCTTTTTGACTTGCGTTTGCAGTTCCGTGTACTCTTTCTGTGTACTTTCTTTTTGGTCCTTTTTTAATGCTCTGTAAAGTGTCTTTTTTCGCTGAATATTTTTTTTAATTGATCTATTAAACCATTTTGGCAATTTAGTTTTACATTTAGATTTGTCTACTTTAGGGATGTAATTGTTTTGCGCCTCTAGTACTACATTTTTGAAGAACAACCATCCTTCTTCTGTGGGTGTTTTCTCTATTTTACTCCAGTCTACTTCTGTTAGTCTCTGTTTCATACCTTCATAGTTTGCTTTTCTAAAATTGTAAACCTTAGCTTTAGTCATTACTTTTGGGGTTTTAAAAAACACTTCAAATGAGACCATGTTGTGGTCTGAGTTTGTCAGTGGTTCTCTGACCTCTGTTTTAGTTATTCTGTCTTCGTTATTTGAAAAGACTAAATCAAGACATGCCTCCCCTCTAGTCGGCGCCTTGACAAATTGTGTTAAGAAGCAGTCATTTGTCATTTCCACCATTTCAATTTCATCCTTTGTGCTACCCACCAGGTTTTCCCATTTTATATGGGGGAAGTTGAAATCCCCCATTAGTATGGCTTCTCCTTTGCTACACGCATTTCTAATGTCATTGTATAACAGATTATTTTGCTCACCGTCTGAATCCGGCGGTCTATAGCATGCTCCTATTATTATGCCCTTTGAATTTTTGTCCGTTATTCTGACCCATATTGATTCGGCTTTATTTTCTTTGTCCAGGTTTAACACCTGGGCTTCAAGACTGTTTCTTATGTATAGCGTTACCCCTCCTCCTGTTCTGTCCTGCCTGTCTTTCCTATACAGTGTATATCCACAAATATTATATTCGTCCCATCACTCTCAGACAACCAAGTTTCTGTAACACCTATCACATCATAGTTACTTGTTAGTGCAGTAGCTTCAATTTCTAGAATTTTGTTTCTGATACTTCTAGCATTTAGATAAATACATTTAATGGTTGTCTTACCTGAGTTGTTGTTCTTGTTTTGATGCGGTCTCCCTTCTGTTTTTTTGTTGATTTCTTCCGTGGAAAGCTGATGATGGTGATGGACCACAGACAGCTGAGAAATAAAAAGGAAATGGAAGATGTTCCTTCTAATAGCAGTGTAGCAGCTGGTGTATTTTGTTAGAAAATAAAGAATCCATTCTTGAGTAAAAGAAAAAATACAATACATGACCCTATGTGCAAGTCATGATATGATATGTATCGCGATAATGTGTATAATAGTATTTTGTTAAAAGGCACAACTTAGAAGAGACATGGGTATCATATATACATCACATTTATTCATTATGAAATGAAAGTAGCTGCAGGATGTTCTTTTCATCATCCATCACCATAGAAATCTATATCACAGTACAATATACAGAATCATGTAAGGAGGGAATATCATTCTTTATCAAAACAATTATGAAACATAACATGACTATCAACACGTATTTCATACCTGTACGTCACAATATCAGTGCTAGAATAACATAGCAATACAAAGACAATATTGTTAAAAGCATGCTGTGCATTTTCTACTGATAGACTCCTTCAGGAATGATTTTGTAATTCAGGAATGGTCATTTTCCCTTTATTCAATTTTAAAATTATAATATTTTCTTACATTTAAATGTACTGATCTGTTTGCAATTTATCAGATGTTATTGCATCTTCAAAGCACTCTATAAAAACCCCAAACACAGTATGTAAAGTCTGTTTTCAGTAACAAACCGGAGGCATGCATGTTTTTTTCTTACTTATTCAGCAGGGCAATTTAATTAATCTCAGTTTTCTCTATCTGCATTACTTGTTTGTTGTATTTACAAGTAACTATTTCAAGAATTCAGATCTAATAATTTCAAAGCACAGTGGTGCCTCCCCACAATCCACAGTCAATATTTTTTAAAACTTTCACGACCACAACATTGCTAATTATAAGCAGATTCAACATTTTTTTATTAGTAATTGATGATTACTCAGGAGTACTGAGGAATTCTACACTACAGTGTTAGCCATACTGAATTTCCATTTCAGTGCTGTTTAAACTTGTGATTCTCTAGCAGGACAGATGGAGTGTAAGGGTGGATTAACAAGAAAGCAGCAAGAACACATATATTCAGGAGATCTGGTTGAGCTTGGTGAGATCATTATCATCTTAAAAAATAAATAAATAAAACCAAAGAAAAACAAAATGAACTATCCCTTTTAAGTAGTGTAAAGAATTTTAAATATGTACTCAAGCAGATGGCTATCACTATGTCCAGAGCAGCGAGCACAGTTAGCTACTCTCTTTGAGTTGAACCGAGGATCTTTCTCTCAGCTCCTCCTTTGTAGATGTGACCAGGCTAAACTGGCAATCAATTATCCAATCTAGCCTGAACACATTCGCACCTGTTTTTGGTTTAGGAATAACACAGCAAAAACTTAAATATTTACATTTGAAGAGCGTCTGATAGAGACAATGTTTTTGTATTAGTTATAATTATAACTGTATGAATGCTTTGATCTTTCCTTTTCTAAGGTCCTGGATTTTAATAAAAATAAAGGTTCCTGCTTCTCCTTAGAGTCTGGCTAACTGCTACGCTATCAATGGGAGCTTTTGTAACGTTTATTGAAACTGCAGAATAATAGGATTTGGAATCTCAATGAAAACGAATGACAGGGAGCTTCCACTGTTATTTTAAATGCACGAAACATTCATTTCTAGCACTTGCTTGGATTTTGTTTTTCTTTCATTACAGCATGTTCTTATTGATTGATTTAGTTTTTTTAAATTGTTATGCCACCAGCAAACTGTGTCAATTGCATTATCGTGTCACTGAATGTCAGTGAGATATTTAGAACGTTTCTTAGTCCTGATAATCACTAATGAAATATTCCTGAAGATAAATGAAATGCAAATTACATCTTGTTGAAAGAAATATATTTTAATGGATTTCTGATTTGCCGGTAGTGATGCATAGCATGCTACACATGGAGACGGAGCAAATATGGGGACAAATCTGGGTCTTTCGGGTAATTTGGATTGGATGTTGCAAATTCTGTTTCATGTAGACATATAAAATGGAATCAAGTTATCAAAATAGCTTATGGTGGAAAAATCATCAAAACCATCAGGTAGGTGCTAGGTGGCATTAGTAGGTGGATAGAATACAAATTAAAATGGGTGATACTGTATAAGAAATTAGTTAGACGTCACCTTTCGATACTAGTCAATATAGCATAGGTAAAATGCCTTTACTAAATGATCCTCAGTCAGTGATTTTGTTGACATTGCAATGATATAACACTTAGAGTTACAGCAAGCTATTCTCCAGAGTTTCACTCTCATGCAAACAGTTCCATGTAGGCTTACTCTGGACATGCAGCCTTTTTGGCAACATTCACAGAACTTAAACTCCGAAGCTGTCAGCGAGTATTAGCACAGTAAAAAGACATGCAGGCCTGAGAATCACATCTAGGATGAGATCCAGTGACATGTTTCAGCTCTCAGTTGTAACAAAACTGATTTTTTGTTAGTTTTGCATTAATTTTGGACCACTTTATCTGGGGTAAAATTAAGTAGCCCAAGATTAGTGCTAATTGTGGTCTGTGGAACCTGCCATTTGTGTTTTATTTAAAGCACATATCACAAAAGTATTTGTATCTTGCTTATCAAATTAATTTGTATTGATTTATCATAGTATTTTACACAGCAATGCCTTGAATAATATACAGTTATATGGTCATTTGTCATGACTGAAGCAGAACATTTGGAAAAATTCATCTTATTATTGGTAGAATTCATAATGTATTACTCTACAACACCACTATTTCCAGTAAGACATAATTCGAATTTTAAAACCACACTAAAGCAGGTTACCAGGCAACAGGAAGAGTAATACATGGTCATAGTTGCAGTAATGGAATTAAGCAATAATAACCGACAAGCGGGCATTTCCTGTCAGTTAATCTCCCTGGCCGTAAAGGTGCGAGGCGTAAACCAAGGGACTTTAACCCAGCCAGGGCATTAAAGGCCAGGAAATGCCCTGCCTGGAGGTCATTATTAAACCGTTTAAACTTTTAACAGCAATAACATTAAGATTTCTTACTTTTTTCTTTCTTTTTCTATGT
The DNA here is from genome assembly GCF_017654505.1 of Polyodon spathula. Taxonomy (NCBI): domain Eukaryota; kingdom Metazoa; phylum Chordata; class Actinopteri; order Acipenseriformes; family Polyodontidae; genus Polyodon; species Polyodon spathula. The sequence goes on from NC_054534.1 coordinate 12,974,200, forward strand.
GTCCTGCAGTGCTCTTGTCCCATGCTGCTGCATTAGTTATTCAACGGCATAATTCCACCTGTGAACAGTGAAGCAAACTGTTTTTTCTCAACAAACACACATAAAATCTAAAGAAAGTTTAGTTTTTAATTTATTTAAGACAGGGAAAACATTTATACAAAAGACAGCTGTGTTTCGTCTGCTATTAGTAAAGAACAGTAGCAGTTTTAAATAGGGAAATATAACAGACTGATTCTATAACTAACAGTATTATTAAACAAATGAATTTATTACTAAAAGAAATGAATTAAATTATTAATTTAAATATTTTAGTTATGCATTTTGTAAAGTAATTTTTTTTTTTACATATATACAGTACTGTGCAAAAGTTTTAGGCAGGTGTGAAAAAATGTTGTAAAGTAAGAATGCTTTCAAAAATAGACATGTTAATAGTTTATATTTATCAATTAACAAAATGCAAAGTGAGTGAACAGAAGAAAAATCTACATCAAATCAATATTTGGTGTGACCACCCTTTGCCTTCAAAACAGCATCAATTCTTCTAGGTACACTTGCACACAGTTTTTGAAGGAACTCGGCAGGTAGGTTGGCCCAAACATCTTGGAGAACTAACCACAGTTTTTCTGTGGATTTAGGCAGCCTCTGTTGCTTTTCTCTCTTCATGTAATCCCAGACAGACTCGATGATGTTGAGATCAGGGCTCTGTGGGGGCCATACCATCACTTCCAGGACTCCTTGTTCTTCTTTACACTGAAGATAGTTCTTAATGACTTTTGCTGTATGTTTGGAGACGTTGTCATGCTGCAGAATAAATTTGGGGCCAATCAGAGGCCTCCCTGATGGTATTGCATGATGGATAAGTATCTGCCTGTACTTCTCAGCATTGAGGAGACCATTAATTCTGACCAAATCCTCAACTCCATTTGCAGAAATGCAGCCCCAAACTTGCAAGGAACCTTCACCATGATTCACTGTTGCCTGCAGACACTCATTCATGTACCGCTCTCTAGCCCTTCGGCGAACAAACTGCCTTCTGCTACAGCCAAATATTTCAAATTTTGACTCATCAGTCCAGAGCACCTGCGGCCATTTTTCTGCACCCCAGTTCCTGTGTTTTCGTGCATAGTTGAGTCGCTTGGCCTTGTTTCCACGTCAGAGATATGGCTTTTTGGCTGCAAGTCTTCCATGAAGGCCACTTCTGACCAGACTTCTCCGGACAATAGATGGGTGTACCAGGGTCCCACTGTTTTCTGACAATTCTGAGCTCATGGCATTGCTGGACATCTTCCGATTGTGAAGGGAAGTAAGCATGATGTGTCTTTCATCTGCTGCAGTAAGTTTCCTTGGCCGACCACTGCGTCTACGGTCCTCAGTGTTGCCTGTTTCTTTGTGCTTCTTCAAAAGAGCTTGATGCTATTTTGAAGGCAAAGGGTGGTCACACCAAATATGGATTTGATTTAGATTTTTCTTCTGTTCACTCACTTTGCATTTTGTTAAATGATAAATATAAACTATTAACATGTCTATTTTTTAAAGCTTTATTACTTTACAGCATTTTTTCACACCTGCCTAAAACTTTTGCACAGTACTGTATATATATATATATATATATATATATATATATATATATATATATATATATATATATATATATATATATCTTGCCCACTATTACAGTTTTGTTACAGAATTCATTAGTTTATTAGTTAATAATGTAATCACAGTTCCCTTTCAATTCAAAGACTGCCACCAAAACATTACTTATGTGCTCATGGTGCCTGGTACGCACGGTGTTCGGTGCAGGAGATGTCCACCACCTTGACACGCTTAGCACATCCTGCAGGGCTAACATACCCCAGGAAGACAGGCATACCCTGTGTGCGAAAAGCTTGGGCATCCAGCACGCTAACTTGGACCTTGGGGATGAGGTGGCTTGAGACATCTGCATGACTTTTCAGCTATAGGTGTGTCAGAATAGGCTGGAGAGGGCCAGAAAGAGGGTTTCTGCGTCCCTAGATCGGGCCGTCAGCGGCCCTTGGAGCCCCAGAGCCCCTCGCAGGGCATCTCCTGCATGCAGGTTTAGTTGTTGACCCATTGTAGCTATTCCCCATCTCCACAAGCAAGATGGGTTAAGTGCTCAAAACAGACGAGGGACATAACGGACCTCAAGGCACAGATGGTCAAGGTCCTGGAGCTTCTGACAAGACAGCAGGCACTTGCGGCTTCGGTTGCAGCTCCGGCCTGCAGTACCATACCCTCCCTCCCGCAGGAGAGATCAGAGTGAACAGGAAGAGTCATCCCAGATGGCAGAGGAGGATACACTATCAATAGAGGCCTCCTGGGGTGAGAGCTCCTTCCCCACTGAAATGGAGGAAAGAGAGGAGCATGAACTAAAATGGAGCCTAGTTGTGGCCTCGGAAGCTAGTGTGCCCCTGCTTTCGAGCTCTACATCTGCATTGCTGGAAGGAGCTGCAACCTTTTTGCAGGACCCCTGGATAACAGCGGCCAAGCTACACTGGTCCATAATCTGTATGCAGACCGTGGCTACCCGCCCACAGCCCTTCCCAGCTTACCCCGATTTCATGGAGGAGGTACACTTCTTTTGGGATAGTCCAGCCTTGGTGCCAAGCACATCGAAGCAAGCATCACAGCTTGCTTCTTAGGATGGTGCGGAGAAGCTAGGCCTGGCAGGTTTTCCCCCAGTCGATTCCACCATTGCTGCCTTGGTCAAAGCTCTGCCGGTGGGGGGATTACCCAAAGACCCTTTGTGCCCGAACTGGCAGTGCAGGGTTACGGAGACACACCTCAAATGGGTGTATGCAGCGGAAGCAAACACGGTGGGCATACTGACCACCTATATGGACGGCACACTGGAGCCCCGCTACTGGAGCTGGTGGCTACCAAGTTGCACCTCCTGTCAGGCACACTGATCTAGATCTCCGGCCTTCAAGGTGAAGCCCTAGGCCAGAGCCTGGCCACAGCAGCAGGCAAATGGCCCCTCCCGCAAGGCAGGGGAAATGCGCGGCGTGGTGTGTCCATGCAGCAGCAGCATTCCAGGAGGCAGTTCCAGGGCTGTCGCCCTAGGCAGTCGCCTCAAAGGTCTCCACCTCAACCTCAGCAGCCCCAGACCGTTCTTCGCTCACCAGCTGCAATACTGACGCGCTTGCACCTCAGACACCTTGGTGCTCGCTACTGTGCACAATGGTTACGCGCTACAGTTCCGCTTGGGGCCTCATCCCATTCGAGGGATCACACATACATCTGTGACAGACCCTCTTCAGGTCTCGGTACTTCAGAAAGAAGTGGCTGCCTTGCTGAGCAAATGAGCCATTTGTCTTGTAGACCCCACCTCCTACAGAGAGGGGTTCTACTCAAGATATTTTGTGGTACCAAAGAATCTCGACAATTGGTTCATTTGTTCCCAGTCACGAGAGAGAGCAGTGGCCCACACGGCGATTGTGACGGGGCAGCAGGAAAGGCTGGGCCCCGCCATCAACGATGCAAAGAGTTGGCTTACACTGGATAGTGCACTACGTATTTGGGGCTCCGGCTGGACTCCAGTGCGATACATACATAACTGAGGACCTCTCACCTGTGCAAATGTGTGTGGGTGGGAGTAGTGTTGAACCTTCAAGTGGTGACTACGGGCGCCTCCAACCTGGTCGGGCCATTGGACGGGACTGAACATAAACATGCTGGAGTTTCAGGCTGTTTTACTTGCCCTTAAGCACTTCCTCCTGGTGCTGCAAGGGACACATATGTTGATCCGGACAGACAACACAGCAGAGGTGGCGTATGTCAACCACCAGGGTGGCATATGGTCCTGGGGTTTTATCGTATTGCCTTTTATTGCCTGCTTTTGATGTGGGCTCAAAGGAATCTGCAACCCCTGCACGCAAACACCCACCATGCAATCCCTGCATGCACACACCACCATACAACCCCTGCACGCACACAACACCTTGCAACCCTTGCACATACACACCCACCATGCAATCCTTGCACACACACACCCTCTACACTATCCTGGTTCTCTACCACCAGGATTGCTTCAATATAATTATACCTAGAGATTTATCAGACCTCAAATTGAGCAGAATGGCAGAGTTCAATATATTTTATTCACGTATCACACGCAAAAAACAAAATACAATAAAGGTCTATATCAGGTCTTTCACGTAAGGCTTTTAAGAGACCAGTGCCCTTCAACAACTTAACATAAATAGTATTGTAATGGTAAAATATCCCTTATCTATTCCTGATTATTAGGTTATAGATAATGTTCAAACAGCTGGACTATGCAAATATAATGGCCAAATTCCAATTCAAGCACTTACAATCTGGCCTACCTAAATTCCCTCCTGTAGTTCAATTGGATAAGCAATTTCTCACTCCTCCCACTTTAATTGCCATGTCAGTATGCTGGCACCAAATAGCTGCCATGTGTAAAGAGCTTTGTACCCTATGAGATGAAAGGTGCTATATAAATCCAAAGTATTATCTTTCATTTAAATAAAGAGGTTATTAAAACTAGGGGTGCGGTAATTCTTGGAGTTAAAAGCATTTAAAGACCCAGGGTCAATCACCCTCAAAAGGGCGAGAAAGGGAAATCTGTCTGGTATGATAAAGGGGGTTCTAAACCACCCAGGGTCTTGCAATGTGGTCCACTGGCAGCATAAGCAGCTCTCTATGCTCCTGGTTTCAAAACCCTCCATTTGTGTGAAAAAATGGTCATTCCATTGCTTATCAGTGCCCACTTTGGGATGGTGGTAGAGGGCACAGCAAGTTTCTTGTTGTTATTTTATTAATTTAGCATGCTCTCATCTCAAACTCAGCTGTGAATAAACATAAAATGCAAGACAGGTTGTTTATAATTAGGCTTGCTACTCTAGCCGCCTTTAAAGCTGTAATTAACATTGTTAAATCAACTCAATTTCTTAATTACATCACAGATATCTGACGATGATGAAACAAGCTGAAACATCTTTCTAGCTGTACATTCCTCAAACAAAACTGATCGCTTTACACTCCCTGTAAGGAAGAGGTAGTCACTACACTACACTTCATAAAATAAATACATTCTGCTGGGGGTTCTTAGAGGGCGGCGCTCAATTGGGCGAGCGCCACCCGGGTAGGGAGGGCTTAGGTTGGCTCGGTTCTCCGCAAACCAGCAGCCACTGTGGTTGATCGGGCGCCTGTGGTTCTGCAGTGGAGCCATTCAGATCTGTGTTGTCCTCCGGCACTATAGGTCTGGTGGCTTCGCTGTGGATTCGCAGTTTGAAAAAAGACGGCTTGGTAGGGACACGTTTCGGAGAACACATGTGTCAGCTGCCGTTTCCCAAGTTGCCGGGGGGTTGCAGCGGTGAACCGGGATTAATAATAACAAAATTGGCAATTCTAAATTGGGGAGAAAAATGGGGTAAAAATCATTGCCAATGACTACATTTATATAATAAATACATGTGTTTTAATATCAGCCTTTAATAAAGGGAAACAACCTCTTTAATCAATTTGCATGTATCTATTTCAATGCAATGTCATTTCTTCATTGTAAAGAAACTTTTTTTTTTTTTTAAATTTATATTTTATTTCTGTTTCTTGCATCTGGTAAGAGTAAAAATATAAATTAACTCTGATTCATGTACTAAGGGTTACTCTTAAATGGACTCACAATCTAGTAATTGTGTATTTTTTATGGTATACTGAGAATGCATGACTTAGAAGCTAGGCTGTCAGCTGAGCAGAATATCCCCAAATCTTGGCTGAATACAGAAAAGCAAAGCAGCCCATAATTTGGGACGTCTGAAAACCAAATCATCCCAGTGTTTGGGACATTATCTAAACACCAAATCAGCCCAGAATTTGTGACATTATAAATGCAAAGTGACGCAAAACCCTGAGAATGAGCAGTCTATATGTAAAACTGTGATTACATTACACATAAAATAATGAATCATGTAACAAAACAGTAATAATGAGCAGGATATATATTTGCAATTAAAATAAATCACACAAAAGATTATACAGTGCCTATAGTAAGTATTCACCCCCCCTTGGACGTTTTCACAGTTTGTTGTGTTAAGACCTAAAATCTTGATGCATTTAAATTTGATTTTTTTCCTTTGATTTACACAACTTACTCACACTTTAAAGATGCAAGAGAATTTTTATTGTGAAACAACAGTTAATGAAAAACAAACAAAAAAAAAACTCAAATGTCTTGGTTAGATAAGTATTCACCTCCCCTGAATCAATACTTGGTAGAACCACCTTTGGCAGCAATTACCAGTGCTTTCAGGTAAGTCTTTATCAAGTTTGCACCTCTGGATCTTGCAATATTTGTCCAGTCTTCTTGGTTAAATTGTTAAAGCTCTGTCAAGTTGGATGGGGATCGTTGGTGGACAGCAATCTTTAAGTCCTGCCACAGATTCTCAATCAGATTCAAGACCGAGCTTTGACTTGGCCACTCTAAGACATTCACTTTCTTGTTTGTAAGCCACTCCAGTGTCACTTTGGCTGTGTGCTTGGGGTCATTGTCCTGCTGAAAGGTGAATCTCCATCCCAGTCTTAGGTCTTTTGCAGTCTGAAGCAGGTTTTCCTCAAGGATTTGCCTGTATTTAGCTCCATCCATTTTACCCTCTACCCTGACAAGCTTCCTAGTCCCTGCCGATGAAAAGCATCCCCTTAGCATGATGCTGTCACCACCATGCTTCACAGTAGGGATGGTGTTACCTGGGTGATGTGCTGTGTTCGGTTTGCGCCAGACATAGCGCTTTGCATTTAGGCCAAATAGTTCAATTTTTGTTTCATCAGACCAAAGAATCTTTTGCCACATCTTTTCAGAGTCTCCCACATGCCTTTCTGCAAATTCCAAGCAGGACTTTACATGTACTTTTTCAGAAATGGCTTTCTTCTTGGCACACTTCCATACAGGCCAGATTTGTGGCGTACCTCAGCTAATGTTGACACATGGGTGGTTTCTCAGCCATGGAACGCTGTAGGTCATTCAGAGATGTCATTGGCCTCTTGGTTGCTTCTCTGACCAAAGCCCTTCTTACCCGGCTGCTCAGTTTGGGAGGACGGCCTGCTCTAAGCAGATTCTGGGTAGTGCCGTATACCTTCCACTTCTTAATGATCGACTTGACTGTGCTCCAAGGGATAGTCAACGCCTTTGAAATCTTTTTATACCTCTCCCCTGATCTGTGCCTTTCCACAACTTTCCCCCGGAGTTGTTTTGAAAGCCCCTTGGTCTTCATGGTAGTATCTTTGCTTTGAATGCACTACCCAACTGTATGACCTTATAGAGACCAAGGAAAAACTCCTGCACATCCACCATTACAAGAACATAGATAATGTTCTTCTGTAACTTTCCACTGAGGCCCATCACAGATAAGGGTGTGCTGCTAATCATATTTGTATAGTATTCTAGCTAAAACCCAGAGTATCAGTCACAGACAAAGAGTTTCAATGATTTCCCATTTCTTACCTTTTGAAGGGTACATATAACTGTATAAAACCTTACAAGGTCCTTTACCACAGATAGGGACCTCATGTTGACCAATATTGAATGATACATTTTCTAATTACTATTACTGTCATCCACCAGTCAGGAACTTGCATTTCAGGGGACACATTAATAACCATGTAACATTCAAATATAATGTCTAGCTTTATAAAAGCTAAATGAAAGGAAAGCCAAACATTGAAAAGGTACCAGTTTTTACCAGCTTCTAATAACAGTAAAACCCTGATTACCAGATATTACCTTTGTTGTGGACTTAATACAGCACTACTCTTACCATCACGATGCGATCAACTACTAATGCTGTCTAATCAGGGTCGCATTGCTTAAACATTTCTTTAGGAACCATCTTCTCCATTTTTAAATATACATTACATTTCATTGCAGATTCCAACTGCAACTTCACTGATGGATTAGAGATGCCAATTCAGAATAATATCCTACACATTTATATTATGAGGAGTTTTTGACATGCAATTGATTGAGAGGTGTTCTTATCCTAAGGCTAGAACAGATTAAAATGAGTCATGAGGAGATGGGGCATATTCTTCACTATCAGTAGCTGCAGCCTGTGTTTGCCTGCTTGTCCTCCTGCCCAGTATATCCCACAGAGCCTTCGGTCATCATCTTGTCTAATTGAGGGATTGGATGTTGGAATGTGTCTAGAGGCATTCTACACATGTGTTTTTGTGGATAGGGTTGTTATCATCTTGATCCTTGTGTGGTCTCTCAATTGTCATTTTTTATTTATAGACCTGGCTGATAGTCATACTGAACGTACAATTTTATTACCTCATGTGAGATGCTCCATTAATTATAAGCAATGTCTATAATCTGACGATTAAGCTGGTTTTCATATCTGCAACTGTATTTACATTGCAGGTCACTATGTTAACGAGTGTTGGAAGTTACCAGATAAATATATTATAACATAGGAGATAGGTCAAAAAAAAATCATTAAACATTACTAAGAACAGTCTTTAAAAAATACTAGTGTAGAGGACATATTATTCCTCAAACACTATACAAGATAAAGATGTGCAAGATATAACTAGGCAAGGCTTCTGGGAACAAGTTATTAATATATCTATCATATGGAAAAGATAAAAAATATATATATAGAACTATGTAACTTTGGAAAGTTTCCTCAAACCCTAGAGTCATAAAAGATAGGAAATGCAATACAGAGAGAAATGTATACTATAATCTATGTTGAAAAATTTGAATCCAAAATGTGCCCTTTAATTAAAATGGTTTGAAGTGTACTTCTAATGTATACATACATTGGAATGATAAAATATTTCAAAAGTAATATTTTATTGTTTCATATTAATGCAAAATCTACAAATTATGAAAAGGTCTTCCTAATCATGTATTTTACGCAGCAATCCAGATAAAGTTTTGGGTCTGGGCATATCTTACCAATTTTAACACAGAGAGTAAAATGTATTTTCAGGGGGTAAAATACAGCATTACCTTGAAGTCATGAGTAATCTCGATAAATACTTTTTTTTTCAACATCTCACACTGACTCTACAAATTAATTATGTTACTTATATTTTAACATTCAATTCTTAAACTCAGTGAGCATGTTAAACTTCAGTATAAAGCCACACAGATAAATAAAATAAGGAAATGCATTAAGAGGTTATAGGCACATATTACAGGCACGTTTTTTAACGGTTGCCTCTGCTGATGGTTCCAGTTGGATTTGTAGTTGGAATGGGGTGTTTACACTTCAACCTGTGTAGCTTCGAATTTTTCTTATTCTTACTGTGATTGGCTGTAAAGACAACAGGGCTAGTCAAAGATTGGATAATGTGTGTTGGGTTGGTTTTTCTTGTGTAAAGTTTTCTAGTAATTGAAGACATTGTGTTCTGGGAAATGTAGTTTGGGGGAGGCGGAAGGGGAGACAGACAAGCTGCACAGCTGCTATGAGAGTTTTTATGCATTCAGTTTAAATTTAGTGTGTATTTCGGATTTTTTTATGTGTAAAAACGGTAGGTGTGTAGCTTGTCGGGATCGCTGATTTTAACCGTTTTTTCCCCAATTTGAAATGTTTGACTTGACTATTTCCACATTGCCCTGTCCACCGCCAGACCAGTAGGGGTGTTCAGACATTACGTGAACTGACCCCTGAACATTTTCCTCTCTAACTTGTAGATCCCAAACAAGAGGCTTATAAAGGAGTTATAAGGAATGCAACATTACAAGTTATTCTATACATTTTGCTAACTATTTTGAGAAAAAGGAAGAGCATACTGTTTATAATTACCAGAGCTATGATATTTGTATGTAAGTGAATAAAAAATACAAAATGCAAAGGGAAATATTAAAAGTCTTTAAATTCATAATCAACTTAATGCTCTGAAATTGTAATCTGAGTCTGTAAATAGATATGAGGTCATTTCAAAACACTCTAATTCTAAGGTAATAGACAAGGACAAGAAGAAGGAGATGCGATACCTTTTATTGGACTAACTAAACAATAATTAATCACAGGCTTTCAAGACCTCAAAGGTCTCTTCTTCAGGTGAAAGTAGGAACGAAACCTGAAGAAGAGACCTTGAGGTATTGAAAGCTTGTGATTAATTATTGTTCAGTTAGTCCATTAAAAGGTATCACATGTCCTTCTCTTTGTCAATCATCTCTGGACTAATACGGCTACCATTTCATCTATCAACAACTTCATTCTAAGGTAAAACTCATAACAAACCAAAGCCTTGTACTGTGGTTAGGGTTAGACAACTGTATTAAGAAACTGCACTCACTGTGGTTGTTTATTGTACACAAAAACCTTCCATTACTGAAGTGAGTGCTCTCCCTGCTTAAACTAACAACTGGATTAAAACCTTACGCATGTCTAAGAAGTCTTATATGTGTCTTTGTCATTTACTGAGACCTTTCCAGGAGTGCCAAAACACACAGATGAGGAGTTTGGTATCAGTGGAAAAACGAGTTGTGGTTGCACTATAGCATTTGGGGACATGAACTGTCCTATATTGTTTCATTTAAGTTGCACCAGAATATTATACAATTGTACTTTGATTAAATAAAAAAAATATATTAATACAAACGGGAGAAATGATAACAATACAAACGGAGAAATGAAAGTATTATAATAATTTTAAAGTTGACCCAGTAAGTCCGTGGACAAAAAAAAATCGGTACAAAGAGTGTACCTTTACAGACCCATTTGCTACTATAGTGATAAACACGTCTTTAGATTGGCTCGTGGATGACATCAAAAAAATCACGTCACTTATATTGTGTCAACGAGACGTAATTCTTTTTGGTTTGAATTTTAATTATTGGTTTAAAGCGATAACCAACTTGTCCTAATTAATGTGCTGACAGCGACGGAAAACGTTGATGTGACACACATGAATTTCGTATAATTCTCGTTTCTACTTAAAACGGTTCATTAAAATAGTCAAATCACTAACCATGTGGTAATGACGAATTAGTTATTTAACTTCCCGTGATCAGTTTACAAATAATGAATTGTATCAAACTATCAATAGTTAGTATCATACATATACGATTTGTTTCATAAGCACCATATATATATATATGATGCAGGATATATATATATATATATATATATATATTATATATATATATAGATATATATACCTAACATGTACTGGTATGCATGACCACTGTTGGTGAGTCTCTGAATCCACAACAGTGCAACATTTGAGATGCAGTAAAACATAGCTGTGAGTACACAGTTAAGTCTTTCTTTCGAGGTTATGGTATTTTGTATTTAGTTAAGCATTGATCATTTTTTCTATTACAAGAAGTTTTCAGTATTCACCATCTTAAATGAGTTTTGTTTTGGAAGATTGCATCTGCTACTAATTTTCTCATTTCTCTGATAAATCACCAGGCTGCATCTGCGCTTACATTGTGGTTGCATTTTTTTTTTTTTTTTTGTATTTTCATCAACAGATTATTAATACATTCATCACAAGATACTTCACACCTGATCACAATGCTGCCAGTCAAAAAACAATATGGTATGACTCAAGAATATAAAATAGCAATGAAAACTGCATGGACTTGACAAATACTTTAAAAAACGTACAATGGAACTTTGAGTCTAATTACTTCCCATAATGGGTCTTACACACGTATGTTTAGTTGTTTAATGCAATCTCTTTACCGTTAGTAACTTTACTATCACGACATCAAGTCTGGTAGTAGCATGTCGAAATTAGTAATGTCATGTGGGTTCTAGAAAACAAATATATTTTATATATATATATCTAACAGACGAACATAGGAAATCCTTTGTAGTCTCACTAGTTTTACTGTAAACTTTTCTGACGTTTACAAGCCAAAAACTACAGTCGAAAAATTTTTAGACAAATATCGTCGCAGCTGAAGTATATCATATATATATATATATATATAATATTGATCTCTATATAATATATATATATATATATTATATTAATTAAAAAAAATTAATTAGAGCAGTTTTAGTAGGATAAATTCACAGGAGACAAGACAGGAAAACAGCAGGCAATCAATCAACTGTTTAACTCACTCGGTAAAACAAAAGCTGAAAATCAAAACAAGATCAGGAGGCATATGCTAAACAAGTACAGCTTATATTGAGAAAAATGTATAGCCATTTTAGAACTTACTCAGAGCAGCGAAATATATATTCGAAGGATCCCACAACAACCTACACAACCGAAATACAGTATATGTCAAACACTTGGTCCAGTGGCTCAGACAAGCTGCATGCTACATTTATAATATAGATTTCAAATACAGAAACTGACTTACCAGAACACCACAGGTGTAGTGAACAATGCAAAGTCGTAACTGTGTGTGTTTCTGCTCAGTTTGATCCCGGTGTGCATTGGCCCTTAAGTGTTTGTTACACACACCATTCTCATGCTTGACCTAACTGAATAGGTAGGTTAACTGTTGTGCATTTGAATGAACGACTAACCAAATTCAATCATGTGTTACTGTGAATAGGATGGCTGGTGGATGACGTCAGACCAGGAAATGAAACCGCAACAATACAGCAGACTCGGATACGAATGCGCTGCTTGCAGGTTTATTATCAAAATAAAGAGGTTTACACAAAACAAAATCACATAATTGTTTTCATCTATTTTTTTCCTTCTCTCTCTCTTGCTCTCTCTCTCTCTCTACTTCTGAACACTCCATTTGGGTGGGCCACAGCCCACCCAGTTTGCACACAGGCCCACCCAAATCTACTCCTATGTGAATGCCAAGTTTAAGTACATTTATAAAAAATAATAATAAACGTCAACTGTGTGCCCCGAAAGTGGGTGTTTAAGTTTAGATCAAGCAGGCTATTTTTTTAAATGCCTCAGACTTTAGCCAATCAAATCAAAGTAGTAATTGTGATGCAATATTTGGGTCGGATATTCCTCTCACACAACGAATCATGTGCAAGCCACGCTTGATTGACAGCTTGCGAGGTAGTTGGCGCGGATCTGTTGAAAGTCTGTTGAAAGTCCCAGACGTTTATTTTAATGTGCATTTTTAAAGTAAGTTTGTAGTAGTGCAGCTGTCAACATCACAAAACAAATCTGCACACACTTTTAAGAGTTTAGTTTAGTAGAAGGGCTCGAGTGAACAGGATTAAGACAGCTGGCCAAATGCTGACAGATAGCTTAAAATTGCTGTCCTTTGAAGAGATATGTACGATTTTCTGGAGTGTCATGACTATATAACTGCAAGCCCAAGGTGGAGCGGAGACAAGAGGATACTAACTAGGCAATGGTAAGTAATTGACTGACTTTCATTGTATTTAATAATTGCTTAAAATGTAATACTGTGTTCTCGCTGGTTTGGTGATGCTGTCTGTTTGACTTTTTAAAGTGCATTCACTGCAAATATATGCAAGTACATTTATTTTCTGTCTGCTTCAAACATTTTAAATGGTTTACATGGGAGATATAGTGAAATCAAAAAGACATTAAGCACAAGTCACTAGTCGTTTTTTCTCCAGAAAAAGTAGAGGAAACCTTTCAATGCCCGAGTGAGACCGATAGGAGCCGAAAAAAGGGGTGAATCTGAGCAATACACATAGTCCCTGCACCATAGAGATAACATGGACATAAACAAACAAGATAGTTGCTTCTGCATCCAGCGCTCAAAGAAAATCACAGATATTTGCAGAGCTTTTTGAGATGTTATAGTAATAAAATCATGACTTGAATCGCATTATTGAAGACTTTGGTGATAAACTGAGTGATCAGGAGATGACGTATCAGTATACACCACTATGAAGTGGTATGTGATAAATGCAGTGAACAAGGGGATTTGCAGTGCCTTTTAAACCTGTTTTACTGTGAAAAAAATACTTTCAACAGCGCAAGTAAAATAAACCGTGTGTACGTAAATAAACTGGTGCTGAATAAATGGACTGCAAAGGTTTAAACCTAAAAGTAAATTCTGTCCTCAAGTTAATAATGC